>NW_017804265.1:457761-470261 GCF_001625305.1 Branchiostoma belcheri | reverse complement strand
TCATTCTTGTCTTGTTGTAAGAAAAACAAAACAAAATTGGTGCCTCATGCATATCCTGTTGAGGTCAGGGGCATATTAAAAGCAGAACAAAACATGTAATTATATCAAGATACTACCATAGTATCATTTCATATATGATCCCGAAAAAACTAGCACGGTCTCGCAAAAAGTTATACATCTTAAGGATTATTAAGTTAAGGGTATGGTGGAATGGATACATGACTATTTTAACGATCATACACGATTTTATATTCTAGGCTTCAAAGCACGTTCCGACAGGCCCATTCACACGGATATCTGTTCCACACCAATATCTCCAATTCACGCCTCATTAAATGGTAATTATTTCACACTTGCCTGGCTAATGTATAGTAAATAGATACCTAATTCAATTCGTTTTGTTTACTACAATTATCTTATATGTATTATTATTGTGACATGATTTCTGTTCCAGAGCGTACCACTGAACAATCACAATGCACTGTCTCTTCCTGAGCAGCCAACTCCACCAAAAAGACCGGTACGCATTCAGTAATAATCTCTTCAAAAATACTGATGATATTTCGACACTAAGATTCCATATTTTCTATGTGCTTTGTCACCTGCAAAATAAAGCAAATGAATTCAGAGACAGAAGCTCATTGAAGTTTGTGCTTTTTTTTCTTTTTTAGGGCCTGGTGACAGCAGGAACAAGATGGCGGATCCCAAAGATGATTTCCCATGATCCTTCGCGGACCTCCCGAGAGGACCTTGCCGGATACCCTCAGAAGGTGACTGTCAGTATTCTTCATATCAGACCCTTGCTTCAATAATCAAGTATAAGCAATGAAGAAAACTGCCATACTTAAAAACTGCTGAAACATATTTAATATGTCCTTTACATTCTTCAGTAGAGCTGTGTACCGGTACGCAGTACCGATACTGTACCGGAAAAATTGATTAGGTACAGGTCCAAAATACCTACTCCCTCAGTACCGGTACTGTACCTAAACAATTTCACACCAATTTTATGCCTATTTGTGACCTCAAATGTGTATAAAGGTGGTTAACAATGGGTCCCTGTGTAAGGACAGCGTGTTCATGAAAACAAAACACTTAGTTTTGCCTATATTTTATCTGAGCATTCGCCATAAACAAAGAATAAACCTTAACTATCAAGTTTATTTATGTTTTTTGTTATTGAAGGAGTTCAGAAGACCATATAAATTGGTCGAATTGTTCAGGTACAGGTTCAGGTCCGGACCTGTACCTAAACCTGTGTACCTGTACCTGTACCTGTACCTAAAATTTGTTTAGGTACACAGCTCTATTCTTCAGTATCATCATCATCATCATCATGTGTCGTTCGTCCGTCAGGTTGACGAGGACCGCATGATAGTGTCATAGTGTCGTACAATGCCAATGCTTGTTGAAAGTTGCTTTTATCATTCCATTTCTATTCCTTTAGCGGTCGCTGTAGATAGCAGAAAATCTACAAACGGCAATATTGTTACTGATTATTTAACAGTCTAAATCGTTTACAGACAAGCAAGGCAGGCCAGGAATGGACAAGCAGCAGCAACATACTTGAAGAGGACAACATCCGTTATAGTTAAATAAGGATAGCATCATTTTCAGGGTGTTGCCGACGTAATTTATTGGTTAATTGTACTTTACCGTGGTTTGTTTGCTAAACATTTTTCTTTGTTACTTTTGTTATCCTGGTGATGTAAACAGAGCTGAACACAGGTTCTTGGGATCTGCGACACAAACCTACACTCTAAGTCCATGACTGTTTCATACATCTTTACATGATAAACATTTCACCCTATCACACATACAGGCGATGGAGTAACAGCCTGGAACACCTGAAACACGCAACCACACAATGGCAAACAACAACGACTGTTGCCTGCCAACATGCCTCACAAGAGTCCATACCAGGTCCACAGCCACAACACCTAGCGACCTCAAAACCACGTAAACAATGCCAAACGACGATGAAAAGAGAGCCTACCTTGTTACAACTAAATACACCATCAATACTGTCGCTGGCATAGCCATAGATGCTTTGCGCTTAAAGGCATGTCTTCTGTCGACTGCAGGACGTTCTACAGTCACCCTTTACAAACAATACAAGACCAACAGTCGGCTATCAAAGTACATCAAAAGCAAGGTACATCACAAGCAAAGTGAACATTCTTCGTCTGAAACCACGACGCCACATAATCATCTCCTGCTTTCCAAAAGACGTAGACAATACAAAACAAGGACGTTAATCGACTTTAAAACTACATCTATGAAACATGTATGTTTCAACTGCGATGCTTCAGAATAATACATGTACAAGCAAAATGACAGTAACAAAGTGGTCAAATTGGCATTCACGTGAACTAACTCTACAATAATATTACAAACGAATAGATAATCCTCGTTGCTTTTTAATTAAGGTGTATAGAGCTAACGGCATAGGTAACTAATTTCATAACATTAAAACAGCAAATTAAAGCAAACTAAATTACTACCCTAGCTTTTAATTTTAATAAAACAATTTTAATAGCCAATACCACTAATCAATTCGTATTCTACAAAGTCTAAAATAAACATTAATGAACAACGCATCCTAACATTTTATTAAATCACAAGCCAAGAAAAGCAATCGAGAGAGAAACTATGTGAGTGTGGCATGTATGTATGTTTGTTTGTGTGTGTGTGTGTGTGTGTGTGTGTGCGTGTGTGTGATTGTGTGTGTTTCTCTCCCCCCCTCTCTCCCCCTCTCTCTCTTTCTCTCCCCCCTCTCTCTATGTGCATGTGTGTTTCTGTGTTTGTGTGTTTGCTTGTATGTGCGTGCATTTGTATATGTGTGTTCACTTGTGTGTCTGTGTCTGTGTGAGAGAGAAAGAGATAGAGTGAGTGAGTGAGTGAGTGTGTTAGTAGATAGAAAACAGTAGCTTCTCACCGCAAAAGGACAGCCACCCATCTAACACCAGCTCCTGTGCCTTCCACACCCAAGTCACCCATCCTAACAACGCAGAAACACTCCACCCAGAGCCGCTCTTACAAATAACATCACCACAGCTTCAACTCCACATACAACCACCCTCATAACATAATCAGTGTAACTGTAACTCTTTGTCTAATATCATCATCAAACGCTTTTTTTTATCTACAACTGTCATTCTAAAGAATGTTATGTTTCAACCGGCGTAGGTTTGTGGGTTTTTTTTTCTTTAGATTAAAAAAAGTTTGTAAAATCATTTTATAATTATTTAGTTATTTTTATAGTAGTTATCAATTTACCAAGTCATTGATAGTATCTGTGCCCCCTAGTGTCCTTCTTTCAAATTGCAGTTGTAACATATGCATCATCATTTTTGTCTTATAGGCCAATAGAAGAAGTGATAAAATTTTAAGCCCGTGGTTCTTTTTTTCGAACAGTTTCAAACTTGTAAGTCCTTATATACAACACTCATAACGAAGCTCCATTTTGACATTCGCGGTCTTGGTGTGGTTTTTCTAGTTTTCATCACCCAGCATTGGCCACACAGCTATCCACGAAGTGGACAGTTGTCACAGAAGTCAAGATCTCAGAGACGTTCTGTCAAAAAACGTCTCGATCTTGCACCCCAACATCTTGCAGATAACCCACCCTACGGCTGAGGTCACAATTCCCACACGGGGCCCGGCCGGGCAGCTTTTGGGAACGATCATATATGATATAAAAGACGACAAACACAGAAAAGTTCTTAATAACAACCACGGGCACTATTCCTGTATATTCTTGATATGAATTGTTAATTTTTCGTTCATACAAACAGCCCGGCCGGGCCCCGGTTTGGAAATGTGACTTAAGCATACAGCCATGTGTTCCAGCCCTGTAGTTTGATATCTTCCTCGCTCACACATAGCCACATATGTAACATATCCTCCACGCATGGCTCCATGCCCCCATTCACCAGTCTCCCATCCCCAGAATGCATTGCGAAAACAAGGGTCTAAACCTCATTTGCATAGGACAGGAAGGCATAGGAATGATCCTGGTGACGTTAAAGCAAGCTGTTTAACGTCAACAGGATCATTCCGATTCCGATGACGAAATTATCCTGATGACGTTAAACAGCTTAAGCAAGCTGTTTAACGTCAACAGGATAATTCCGATGCCTTCATGTCCTATGCGAATGAGGTTTAGACCCCTGTTTTCGCAATGCATTCTGGGGATGAGAAACTGGTGAATGCCGTATCGCACACGGTTTCTATACGCACCAACAATGTCGCCAATCCGAAAACTTTTCCCGTTAGTTTCCACCCCAACCCATGCCACCACAAAACTAGAAAAGCACTCCGAGGGCGCAACCAAACGCAACGATGTGATAAAAAAAAAACGTGCATGTGTTCTTTACATATGGATGTAAGAATGCATACACAGACTTCTAACAATTCTACTGTTCCTAAATCTAAAATGGTCAAAAACATTTACCACTTCTTTTCTTGGCCAAAACTCACACAAAAAGCAAAACATCAGAAAAGTTCATCTTTGAAGTTGTAAGTTGTTGTAAAGTTCAAGCTTTGTTCCAATACAAGAAAGGAATTTAACTCACCGTAAATTTTCAATCAACGTCCCAACAAAGATCGACTGAAAACTTAATATGGTGAGTTCCTTTTTTGTGATAGAACAAAGCTTGAACTTTACAACTATGGATTCTACCAACACAGATGAGCTTTCATTTGAAGTCGTAAGTCGTAATAACCAACGCCGGTGGGAACATAATGTTCTTATTCATTTGTTATTTATTGTTATTTTGATTTTCTTTATTAACATTGTTATTTTTCTCATTTTATCTTTGTGTCTGTGTCTAACACTCGTGAAATGTTGTGTTATCATTGTTTTTGTTTCAGGTTATGTTTACTTTTGATGTTGCTTTGCGCATTAATTGCTTCAGATCTATTTATTTCGTACCACTTTTCTCGGCCACCTGCATGCAAGTAGTCAACGTTTTCCTGTTTAATTGCATTTTCTTCCTTTATTGTTATGACTAACTATAACTTTTCAATTCTAACTTGATATCTAGATTTCTTTGCAATCGTAGCTTAGACAAAACTTGCAAAATTCTCCTCTATCAATTTGAAGCTCTCTATTAAATGCCTGTGAATCTAATACTAAAGTTCGCAAAATTCCATCTTAGCTTTAAGCCTAACATTTCATTCAGGTTTTAAATGCATTGCATTTAAAGATAACTTTTGAGGTTTATTTCCATCGATTGAAATAGATATATAGGCTGTTGCTGTAAGAGGATATCGGGTGTAATTCTTGTCTTTTATGGATGTTACACATTTGTACGCAACATTGGTTACTATGAATTTGGAAAATCTTGATAACATAAAAGTATATATTATTAAACATTAGATTACACATAGAGTGGAATAAATCGTTGGTTTCAAAACTGACCGTTTGACAACATGAGTTAAATTCCAAATTGAAAGTTAAGAATATTTCTTTTTTTTTCATTGTGTCGAATTCAAAGTAACCAGTGTTGTCTGATTAAGTTGAAAGTAAGATTGATAACAAGTTATGTTTTATGTGTTATGTAAGTCAAGGATATGTTGTAATTATATGTAAAATTGAAGTGTTATGAACTGTTCAAGAGCAGCCTTTCCTGTAATGACTCCAATAAGTAAACGCTTTTTTTAAATTGTAATGATCTCCAACCACCACGTTATATCTGTAGTAATGTTAATAACTTCGATAATATTGAACTTTGTATATACATGTCTTATAATATATACTTTTTTATTGGTTGTACTGAACTTGATGATTGCTAACTTCGGCGCAATTCAGCTATTGTTGCAAGGCCGATTTGTTCCTTTTGTATCAATAAACCATTTACTACTACTTATAACAAAGTTCCAATGAAAAGGGTTCAGGCTCCCAATTGCGCATGCATGGGACCATAAGTAAAGACCCCTAACTTGTAAACATTTCTGTCTAGACCCTACTTGATACCTGTCAAGACATGTGTTTATGTCACATTGGCCTTCAACTTTAACATATTACCCACAATGCATCACTCTGTACATGCGCACTTGGAACCTTTAGCCCTTTTTGAATATCAATTTGTAACTAGTAATATATAACTATTAACATGTTGGATTAAAATAGTCTTTTATGTTTTAACTTGATTATTGTATCTGTTATAGTATTAGATATAAAGAGTTTCGCATTGTATTGCTGAGAGAACCGCATCTATTTATCTTTGTATATATGTACCTTTTAAAAAAGTGACATCTCCAGTACAGTCTGTCATTAACTATGATGCTGTGAATAAGAGTTTTTACATACAAGTGTATCTTAACTGACATGTTGTTAATAATTTTGTGATGAGTCCTTGTTATATTATTTTTTGGTCAATATACTCAGTTTTCTCTCCAAAATTCTGTTGAATGTGTGTATCATTTCTGTGTTTGGAAGAGAGAAAGTTGCATGGGCCATGTCAACCCTGTACCTATCAGACTCCTGACATCATGCTCAATAAATAAACACACAAAAGAACTTTTTGTGAAGACTTTATTTCATAGCAAATCAAGCTGCATACAGATTCATGGTTTTGAGTTTATTGCTGACCGTCCAACACTCTTAATTCTGATTGGTAGGAGAGATCATGTGATACACCACCAATCACGATTCCGATTTCTTCCATGCCTGTCAGCTGTCATCACTACGGATTTTGAATATCTATGAAACATATCTGCAATCATCAAAGAAAATAGCAGCAAGAGCAATTATAGCATTTTAAGACGTTTTCGACACCAAGTCCCAAATGAACTATTTTCTAGCCTTTCAGTAATTAAAAGGCACACTGACTTAATTTCTACTACCGTATAGCTTAGGTCTAATTTACTTTTAAACGCTTAACGCATAATTTGCATGCAGTAAAAGCGACACGTGGCGGTTAAGCTTGGTTCTGCAGGCCTCAGTCGGTCCGGAGGGGGTGGATGATTTCTCTACGGACCACCCAATTGCCTGGTACCCCCTAGGCCTTTAATCCTCGGAGATGTACCACTGCTGGTTCTTCCCGCCATGCCTGGTGTAGAGGATCACGGCACTTCCGGCTCCACCCGAAGCCTGATCGTCCAGGACCCAGTTCTCCCCCAGCCCGCTCACGATGGTCCCGGTCTTCTCAAACGTCCACTGCTGGTTAGCGCCCTCATGGCAGGGGTAGGCGATGATTCTGGAAGAAAAAAATATCTGTCCGTTGGTATAAGTATCAATGATGACATGAAATACGAAGAAAGGAGTTCCATTGAGGAAGCCATATTCCATTGAATAGGCGAGGTGCTATGATGATGAATACATCAGTACTCACGGTATTACACAGAAATAAACAATCATGCATATAAACACTGTGAGAAACGAGCATAATCAGACACACAAACACACATACAGTCTCTCACACACATAGATACAGATACATAATAGCACACACACAAGCACGCGCACAAGAACGCACGCACACACACACATACACACACACACATATAGAGACATGTTTACACACACACATACACGCACAGACAAAGACATACACACACTTGCACAAACGGGCACACACATTGCGTACACGTCTCAATGTGTTCTCCCTTACTTGACAGAGTTCTCTGCCGAGCCACCCTGCACGTCGACGGCGTAGTCGTTCAGCTCGCTGCAGATGGTACGATCCTGTAAAGGAAAAAAGAAGAGGAATACTATAAGCAGTTTCAACAAGACTGACAATGAAAACATACATTGCCATGGCGAAGGTGGTTGCTGTTAGGGTTAATGTTTGCATGGCACTGCCATGATTTCATGATTTTGAGGAAGCCTTTGTACCCTCCCCTCCCCTGAGTGTATAGTGAACGACCCCCGGGGTCACAGAAAGTAGGGCATCTGGGCAGACATGTTTTCCCAAGGGTTTCCAGGAATGTGGGCATGTCAACAGAGCTGGGAGACATTGTGGACATTCCATTCCTGTGGACAAAATTCCTGTACAATTCCTAGAATTCTTGCAAATTGCACACAATACTGTACCATTAGGCTCCTCCCTGAGACGTCGCCAAAAACGGTCACAGTAGCTACAGATCAGTTGCTAATTCTGTCAGAGTAGTTCATAATGCTTCAAGTTTGGTTGATGGGGAAAATAATTAAGGGTTAATGACCCCTCCCCGAGGTGAATATGGTGTGATAAAGCCTTGTCAGTTGCTATAACTACCGAATAAAACCACCAAGTGAGCAATCAAGTTATTTTTGGATTTTTTAGAAGAGAATCGTGTTCTATATGGGTCACCCGAGGTCATATGCGGGTGATTATTGGGTTGTTTAATGTATTGATTGGGATGAATAAATTGACTCTATTTGTGACATTACGGCGTCATAAGGAATGTGGAATGGAGCCTTCTTATTGGTCAACGTAACCCGGCTATATGATAATAAATCATAAATAATTAATAAATCATCACCTTCTTGTTGTACTTCCAGAGCAGGTATCTGTGGTCGGCACGGGGCACCCCAGGTTTGTTCCCGATGCAGAGCGGAGCAGACGTTTTGTCACTGCCGTCAGCGATCTGCAGGTAGCAGTCGTTCAGCGCGCTTCGGATGTAGAACCCGGTCTGGGTGTAACGGTGATGAATATTGTAATTAGGGTAATATGTAAATGACCATGTGGAAAGACTTGTTATAGTGAGCTATGCATATATTTGCGCGTTAGGTAGGCACTGATTGGTTGGTGAGAGCAACCAATCAGGCGAAGGACTATTGTTAGCATAGTTGAGCTTGGATGTGACAATCGCTCTGTAAGTCAGTTGGTGACCGAGGACTCAGGTACGTGTACATGTGTAGTTGTAGCTCTGTAGATCAGTATTGCATAACTGTTAGTATCTCATCTGTAATGTAATCCTAGACCATTGGTAACTCTCCGTGTAACTAAGTGATAAACTCCCTTATAACATTGACCACATCTACCTGTATTAGAGTTAACATACAGATCAATAAACCCGGCTAAGCAGAAGTAATCGAACTGTTTGGATCTCGTTTATATAGTAAGATATATATAGACGCTAAGACACCAAACGACCACTAAACCCTATTTATTACATGGGGAGGAAACAGGAGCTAGATGCTGTCACTTCAAACAAGATAGGGAATAAAAAAAACTATTGCCATGGCGACGATTGGATGTAAAACTCAGTCAAGGGAGGCAACAGAGGGTCCATTTGACTCATTCGCATCAAACTTGTCTTGTCTTGGCTTTGATTAACTTTGTTTCCAATTGGACTAAGAAAAATTTGTCTTCTTTTAGCTGCAATGTTTCCGAGTAAAACAGATGTTCACTTCACATAGTACAAATTCCTGAGTTCTTCCCGGCTGGCCATATACTACCCTTTTGGACTTCTAAATGTAAATGAATACACAAAATAGGTGCATCTACCATCCATAATTCGTGACCCTAACATGTCCAGATTGCGAGATATCTAAGCCGGAACACTAGTACTGCAGTACCATAACAAACCACCATCATTTCCAGGTCTCATCAAGACCTACCCACATACCAATTTTCATGACAATCCAACCAAAGCTTCTCGAGTTATCGTGCTACATATACGCCACACACATAGAAACGCTACGGAAAACATAACCTTCTTGGCGAAGGCAACACACTAGTCCTTACCGTGGGCACATAGGGCACGATGTCCCACTGCTGGTTGATGCTGGGCCCTCCATCCTTACGCTGGTACAGAATCACATGGGTGCCGGCGTTGGTGTTGGCCCCCTCCACATCCAGGACCCACTGGTCCCCCAGGCCGCTCTGAATGGAACCGTCCGGTTTGAAGACCCAGTTCTGGTTGGGCGCGTTGTTGGTCGGGTAGTTGATGATCCTGCGAAAAAAAAGAGTCAATGGATATGTTAGAGCGATGGACACGTAAGAGCTATGGATATGTTAAGCCTTGAAATGATACGTTAAGTCTTCTAAATAGCAAACTGTCTTACTTTGCGCCGTCGAAAGCATATCCACCGGACACGTCGACACGATAGCCGTTCAGACGACTCACCAGCTCACCAGTCTGAGAAAAGATACAGAGGTACGTAAGTTCGTGTAACTCAATTTCAATTTAGACGTCACCAAAAATAGGGACCCCAGAAAGTGCGAAATAGAACGAAATGGAACGAAATGAAACGAAATGTGTATGAAGGGAAGCCGTTAAGCCGTTAGTACGTACAATAGACATTTCAGCCAAATTAACAGTTTACGTAAAAAGATAACTAAGGCGGTGAAATATTTTAACAGTATTCCCGATTTCAGAAAAGCAACCGTAAGATAGAGCTGACCTTTACGTAACATGAACGCATTTGTAAATGTCACGTAAACATACCATGTTTCTTTTCGTGAGCTTTACAAGTACTTAGATATGACATATAAATGTACAACATTGCGATCGTCAGCAAGTAATGCTTGTTGTAGAAAACTGTATAATCTCCAAGCATATCTGCAGACAGTATCGAATTGGCTGGGAAGTATACATTTGCCAGACAGTAACTATTTGCCACCCAATTCTGGGCGGCTGAGGACTCTCTGTAGCTCTAGATGGCCAGTTCTAACCGTAACGCTTTTGCCACCAGACATCTGCTTGGAAATTAGAAAACGAAGGCCCTATAGGTCACCATTTGGCTCCTGCCCAGAAGGCCCAGTCTGAGACCCCCAAACCAACTGAAAACAGCTTTTTTCTTGGTATGTGTGGATATATGTTGGCATTTTCCAGCTCGAGAGTTATGATGTAGGTGATTTTTGACAGCTCAGTTCTTGTATTAACATATATTCCAATGGGGGCTGGAATTAGTGTCATGTCCCCTATACGTGGCATGCCCGTAGCCAGGGGGGGTTCGGAAGAACTCCAAGATCCACTTTTTGGTCCACTTTTTATCTAAAGGTCCACGATTTTTCTTCAAAAGATATGGACTGATTTGTGTCACCAGCAAGGCTGGAATCGTAGGAAAACGGCTCACTTTGTCACTGATTTGTTTTCTTTGAAATCCTCTAAAAAACGTAGGAAATGCCATTTCAGAAGGTTCATTTTTCAAAATTTCCCAGGGGAGCATGCCCCCCCCCCCCCAGGAAACTCGCGCCTACGGCGCTTGCTGGTCCCCTCAAGCAGTGGGAAGAACCCCCCACTCAAAATCCTGGCTACGGGCCTGCGTGAAGAGACCAACCTCCGAGTCGTACTTCCAGAGTTGGTTCTCCGCTCCCTCCGTCTTCATGGTGTAGACGATCAGGCGAGTGGAGGCGGCGGTGTTGCCCTCAAACACATCGAGGACCATTCCTGTCTGCCTGCTCATGATGTAGAAATACCCCTGGGAACGAGAAGGCACGTGTTAGCACTCACGTGACGATGACGTCATGTTCGATCCGCCATGTTGGTGGATTACACGTGTGGGAAGTCATTACAAATGGCAGAAATGTTATCAACTGTTGATTTTCTTTCACATCACAGATTAAATCTTAAATGCATGCACTGTCCCTCTACACATCTAAAAGGCACCGAAAGATTTACCACACACCAATTTCTGTATTAGTTGCAAAGAAAGATAAATAGAAAACACAGGCATATTACTTTGTACTCCATGGCGGTTGGGAGGTGTGCTCGAGCGTACGGTAGATCCTAGGGCTGTAACGAAACAATAAAAACATTGCTACATTAACGACATGTTGGTAACGTGGCATACAGTAATCTGGTGGTTTGTGGTGGTACCACAGACTGAGTTCGTCTCGTGTCTCGATCGGCTATTTTAGCGCCAACCATAAATGTCCGAGAGATGAAAAATATTTACTCAAATATGTTGAAAAGTGGAAGTAAATTACAATCACACGAAGATAACATTTCAATTTTTGGTGAATATATGTTACGTAATGCTCCTTTTCAACTTGTGACAGGTAAAAAAACAGTCTGGTATCCATCCCTCCAGTCCGAAGTTGGTCAAACCCGTTGCATAGGGCTATATACTGAGCCAACGGGCTGGATCAGGTAGTATTGATGACAAAAGACATGCGTGGACGTTTCCGTGACACCGGAGAAGCAGTGACAGTTTTCACAAAAGCGATGAACAGAAAAGCCTCGGGCATTTCTTTTCCTACAATGGTGCTGTAATTACTGAAGCCATCCGTGTGGCTTTGCGTGAATCCCCAACAAAGAGCGCCTTCTTGTGTCGGCCCTGGCGCGGTGGGTTTGGCAGGTGATGACGGATTACGTTTGGATGCGGTTGAGTGAACTCAAAATTAATGTCGCTGTCTAGAAATCTGGACTATGTGTACTATGTACATGTAGATAGTCAATACGTGAGATACTGGAGTTTGTAAGCTTACTCTTAGTGTGTAGGTGGTGGCTTAACTGAAAACCGTTTGGCTTCGTGCACATGGTCTCTCTCTCTCTCTCTCTCTCTCTGTATCCTTCTGTCTCCCTTTCTCTCTATCTCCCTCCCTCTCTCTCCCTCTCTCTCC
>NW_017804265.1:448413-457686 GCF_001625305.1 Branchiostoma belcheri | reverse complement strand
CTCTCTCTCCCTCCCACCTCTCTCTCCCTCCCTCCCACCTCTCCCTCTATCTCTCTGTGCGTGTGTGTGGGTAGTATGTATCCTAGTCTATGTGCGCATGTATTGCGTTTAATTTCCTGCATGTGTACATTGGAAAATCCAAATACTACAAAGGTGTAAAACACGATTTTGCATTTGTTCATGAATCGGATCATCCCCGGAACACAGCCATTAGCAAAACAGGCAGGTAGCTAAGTGTCTGACAGTAAAGGTATATATTAACATTCCTCGGTCTTTAAACCATGTGTGAAGGTTCTCAAGCTAGGAATCTCTGAAATGTTTTCGCCCAACTATTTTACCTTGACACAAAACATAGAGACAAAACCTGTCATAATAAGAATAATACCATTAACAGGTGACTATTATGTCCACCATGACTGTGACGTCATCAAGATGAGAACAATGAGCCGGTTGATAATGACGATACTAGTACTGTTGCCATGTTACATATTCTTTAAAAATCGTTGTTTTAGCAGATATTTCTCCTTTTTTTTCAAAATCGTGCCCAGTTATGCTGAGGTCACAATTCCGCCATGGGGCCCGGCCGGGCAGCTTTTGGGAACGAAATGTACGATATAAAGGACAACAAAACACAGAAAGGTTGTTAATAACAATCATGGGTACTATTTCTGTATATTCCTGATATGAATTGTTAATTTTTCGTTCATAAAACAGTCAGCAGACCGGGCCCCGGTTTGGAAATGCGACCTAAGCATTACCCGTCTGAAGCGCTTCAGCCCAGGACAAGTGGATAGCGACGGCCAGGCGGAGTCCGGCGGACGCCCCGGTGAAGCCAGGCCGGCGGGCGATGGCCAGGACCTCCGGCCGCGCCGCCTGCTCCTGCTGCTGCTCTCTCGGTCCCCTCTCACGGTTAAACCTCGCAAATCTCTCCCTAGATTCCAGAACTGATCGCCTGATGTACTCAAAACGCGGCATCTGGGAGACTCGAAACGTCCGGTAGGGATGCTATTCTGCGTACGAAAACGCCTAGGTAGAGTCTAGGGCTACTGACACTGCTCGAAAACGCACTAGCAGTGTGCTTAACAACGGGGTATTCAAGCTGGCGAATCCTAGCCACGCTATGTTGAGTGAAAGCGTACACAGTGGTCGATCCGGTTGTACCACAACGTCTGTACTGTTCGATAAGATCTGGTATGGATGGATAACGTCCCTCTTTTGTTCTCGTTCCTATCACAGAAAACAGGGCGGCGGTGGCGATTTTGGGCAACACCCATTTTAGGGCCAGAATATTTAAAAAAACAGAAAGGAGTTTTTAAAAAAAGGAATGAGCGAAACTAACATTTTTGTTATAAAATGTGTTTTGATACAAACCTCTTTTTTCTTGAGTATCTGCTGTTTTAAAGGGGTTTGATCATTGAAAAATTATCGAAATGACCCCCCTCCAGGGTTAAGAATGGTATGGCCCTAACCTATCTTGTCATTACTGGTTTGATCTGGTTTGGCATGACGTCAGGTTTTGGAAGCCTCGTGATGAATATAATGAGATAATGAGGCACAATTGGCGTTGTTATAGTGTGCACATTATGTGTTGAATAGGGGACGGACTTCAAAGCCCTGTCTGATAATTTAGGGGCGTTCCCAGTATCTGAAGGATCTTAATACGTATAGGAGAAGCATCATTATTTTTGCTGTCCCCTGTTTTATATATCAGAAGTGAATACATAACATATTAAATTCTTTTACAGTTTTCGAAATTCCTAGCCTCTCTCGGGCTTCGGGAGGCGGCTGGAAAGAGTAAAAATCGGCCAAATAGAGAGATAACATGCCGGGGGAGCGGCAACATGTTCTCTCCCATCAGACAATCTCCCCTGGCCCTCTTTCCAGTCGCCTCCCGAAGCCTGGTAGAGGCTACGAAATTCCCACATCACCATTAACATTACAAATGCAGTTCTGGCTCATTTCGCTAGATGTCACACAAGAACGTGCCAACAAGTTCAGTAGCGGAATCTTTCTACGTTGTGCACAGTCGATCAACCATAGTGAACATGTCGTCTCCTCTGTGTGACTGGATAGACATTGTAACCCTCTTTGAAGGTTACCTTAAACAATGACATGGCGTCGCTTCAACAAAAGTATATTGTTCACACATGGGTGACACAATTGCAATTTTATATTATAGGCACCATATCACAAATCTACGCGACGAACCCAGTATAGTTGTGAGCGGTCAAGCCGAGCGAGGCGTCGTGCGATCTCTAACTAAACTGAACGCATTCTCGAAACCGTCTTGCATGAGTGCTACAAAATCCATGCCAGCTGTCTTGTTCCGGAAAATGTTATCGTAGATCCTTGTCAACAGTGGTTGGTTCTGTCACTGCTCAGTATACTTGAACATTTTACGATCGCGCACAAACAACCTACGACGACTATGATCGCGCCACGCCCCCTTTTCGCAAGCATACTAGTATTGTTATCTTTTGACCGCTCTACAAGGTATTTTGTCATTGTCTGTATGCTAAAACACCAAAGTGGAAAATTAAACATGTGCATCTCGTGTTTTGAATATAAAGAAAGCGTTCACAGTAGTCCGTTGTATCCAGCTAGAACCAAGCTTTGTCGAGAACAATGCCCAGGCATGGTATCCAGAACGGTGTTTTGTCTAGAACCACGCTCAGTCGCGGTTCTTGATAGTCCACGCGTATCCAGAACCGAGCTTGCAACATATCCGCGTTCTTGGTTACGTTTTAAATACACGCGACTATCAAAGACCATGCTTGATCCTACTAGCCATAACCCATTGAGGCATAGAACAGTTATGGATACGATACAGCAAGGGTACGCCCCCTTAATTACCTCTGTAAAGTTTCGCGTGATATTTAAGATAAACCGGTGTGTTTCTACATTTTTGTGGACACGAATGAAGAGATGAAAACTCTACACGTAGCAAAATCAGGAACATAGCCCAAAAAGTAAAAAAAAAATCGGACTTGTGTACCTGTTAATGAATAATGTAGGTGCTTCGACTGGCGGTGACCGACTTGACCACAGACGACGAGCTCTGTGCGTCTGAAGTTGTCAGACAAGGGTCTTTATTCTGAAGGGGCGTTTTGAGAGTGTGCCAAAAACGTGTTGCTCCCGGCATGGGCAGGAAGAAAACAATTCTTTTGGTCAATTCTTGAAAAACGCCCACAAATTTAGCAAATTTGATAAAAAGTAGGTTTTTTTTTATTCCCGCATTCGACACCCAGGACTTCATACTCAATACGCTTACGCAACTGAAACGCAGGGCTTTTCTCAGCATCTCTTAATTAAAAGTGCTGATTTTATGTTGCAGATGAAGTATTGTCTTATTTTATGTGACAAATATGTCGTATGGTGCTGCCTGATACTACAAGTATGTAGTTACCACCCTCTTTTCCTATCCCACCGCTGCCACCATTTTTTAAATGTCAAAACTAGTCACTAGTAAACTTTGAAAACAAGGCAAGTTTTCTTTCACTCTTTACCATTCGGATTAGAACCCTAATATGACGAGAAACGATAAATAGATCAACCCTAGCTGACTGTCTATAGCTGACTGTCTATACAATTGTAACTGCAACCAATAAGAGAATGGTAATTCAGCGGTTTGACCAATGAGCGAATGGCAATTAGCAATTCGTCCAATCAGAGAGTGACTGCATGTCCGTCAACCATGACTTCATTCCCACTGAGATAAAATTATCTGGATCAAGCCAAATTGATTCGCTTTGATCCGGCTTCAAGCGGGATCGGCTCGATCCGGACAATTTATCCTACTGGAAATTTGGCCTATGTCCTTTACGTATAACCCACTCTTGTAAGCAGTGTCTTCATTTGCACGTGCGACCGCCCGTTCGACCTTTTAAAAAGGTCGAACGGGCGGTCGCACGTGCAAATGAAGACAAATTTATCTCACGTTCTTTAAAAGTCGAAGTCTTTTCGCCAGACTTAATTACTGTCCTGGGGCTAGTTCATAGTCTAGACACTACGTCGCCAGTCATAAATTCTATTTCAAAAGCTCATTCCGAAGTAACCTTAAAGCTTTTTACGTATATATAATCTATAAATTCAGTCAAATAGAAACTCCGATCAATTCACCTTTATGTTGTATCTTAAGCTTTTAACCTGCCTCCCAATTAAGTTGTCCATTTTCTTGTGATAATTATACTTGTCATTTTTGACAGCCAGGGTAAGTTGTCATGATGATCGATTTGCATCTTCTGTGGGAAACAGTTGGAGTGGAGCCAGGGGTCAGTAAGGTTGGGGGCGATGGCCGGGAGTTTTTCACTCACTTATTCTCGTCTTAATCTTCTTATATGCTGCCAATACACAAACTGGACAGAAACAGATATACCACGACACATCAAGCCCGTGTCACATATAGTCGAACTCCCCCAAGCATGGTCAGGAGTAGGTCAAGTTGGTCAAATTCGGGCCCCAATGTCCCACCTGCTTTAGATCTATATAGAACCCGAATCGTGTTCGACATGACGTCATTTGGATGACGTAATTTGGATTTCATGTCAACAATTGTTCGACATTGTAATTTGTATTGTACTATATTTACATTGTTGTGTTTGGGAGGACGACTTGTAAAGGTGTCAATACACCTGTTTTGTCCTCCCTTCTACTTGTATGTTTGTACTTGTGGTGAATTCTAATAAACAAATGAACAAAAACATATACAGAGACAGGGAATGACAAACACTATGTTATCAGAGAAAATGTCCATTCTTTACTCCTAGTAATAGATGTAGAATCAAACATTGTAATCCCTATGTTTCACAGATTCCCTTAAGTATGTGTTTCAAAGCTTCACTTCTAAGTTACTTTATGTACAGAATCGCGTTCCAGAAAGCTTGTGATATAATAAACTGATTCTGGTTATGCATTTTGGATAATATGTCAAAGTCCTCTCAGTCACAAACAATACACATGTATAAGGTATGGTCTAGATAAGATTAAACTGAACAAGCCAGGTACTGCCACCTTTAGCCATGTGGTGCTTAGAACTGTTTAAATATTCACTTCAGACCCAGTTTTTCCTGTTTCTTTTTGTAGTGTACTTACATGATGTTGAGTATGTTGTGAAAACAAAAAGATATCCCCATTCCTGCAATGTAGCATACGGTCTTTCAAATATTCTAACATCAGAAGTCTGTTATGTACATCTTGCAGCAAGTTAAAACTCACCCAAATTTTTGTCAAGGAAGACTGGAGTTGTACAGTCGAAAATTTGGGTGAGTCCAATTTCTTGTGTTGGAAACTACAGTTTAAACTTGCTGCATAATGACTTCTACCAACACAGAAGATAAGATCAGAAGTCATAGTACAGATACCTTTGTTGAAAATGAATGATGCAACTGTGAATGTATCTTGAACCATGGTATGTCCCTTACACTTACTAGCCTACAAAATGCCACTGTTAATCCACTGAGCATATGTGGTTTTGTCCCGCAAATATTAAATGTACTTTATCAACGGAATCCCCAATACTTCTCCTGTTACACAAAGTTCCAACTTCAGAAGAAGACATGAAACTGGAACTTTATGTTGGGTAAAGATACAAACAGTACTTTAGTTTCTAGGCATAATAGTTCAGGTTGGCTTTCTTCTTGGCTTGCACCTCTAGTATTCCATCCATGTAGTCTTCATGCACCAGTTCTGTCGCACCTCTTCGAAGAGCTATCATTCCCTGGAAAAAAAATTATAAAAAACCACAATGGCTTTAACTTCTAAACATTCTATTTTCACAACTGAATATATACTAATCTTGAAAGAGGCCATCTACATCAGGGCATTACAGCCATCCCTCAACAGAGACGGGGGGCGCCACAGACTTTCTGCAACCTATGATCCACTGCTCACGGAGTCACATGTGTTATCTGCGTGACGTCACAGAAGCGGTGGATTGCTCATTCCTTGACAAAGACTGGAGTTGTACAGTCGAAAATTTGGGTGAGTCCAATTTCTTGTGTTGGATATTACAGTTTAAAACTTGCTTCATAATGAATACTAGTTACTGAAGTATATACTAGTATATATATCTTCCATTACAGTGTACATGTACTAGTTACACCATCTAAAATCAGAATTCATTTTCTGTAGAGTGGAGCTCGTCACCACCAAGTACAGTACAGGAAACATCACTAGTTTTGAATAATGCTTAGTTAGATTAGAAATTTAGATATGCAAAGATTATGTGTGACAGGTCGTTCAGTGTAATAAAACTAACTGCTGTCATACTGTGTATCTGCACCTGTATCTGTATACTTCGGCGTAACACACCAGCTTCGCAGGCACGCGGCGCAGTGGCCGATGGCTACATTACACCGAACAAGTTGTTACACCTTGAACATCTAACTCTAAACATTGTGTGCCTGTGAAGCTGGTGTGTTACACCAAAGGGTGGTTATGTACCAGCTATACAGACATGTACAAATACAGGTTAATAAAATGAAACACTTACAGCCTCCACACACACAGCTTTGAGTTGAGCCCCGTTGAAGTCATCTGTACAGCGGGCCAGCTCCTCAAAGTTCACATCAGGACTGGAAGAATACAACAAACAATTCTACCACTTGGAAAATATATGTGCATTTGACACATGAATGAAACAAAACATAAAACAGTTAACTGGTACAAAATAAAACTGTCTACCATTAGATAATTCAACTTCTCCCTTTTCAATTATGGTAGATGGTAAAGCAGATATGTTTTTCAATGGTAGGTTTGTCTAGTTGCATTAGGAATATGCTGTACAAAGAAGTAAAAAGACAGTACCTGTTTGAAATTGTATTTTACACTTGATTTCCAAGGACAAAATCAAACAGGAAATGTAACGTCTCTATTTTGAAAATTTAGCCATCTTGTTGTTTGTAGTACAAACGTGTACATGTGTTTACCTGACGTTCATCTTCCGAGAGTGGATCTGCATGATACGCGCCCGAGCCTCCTCGTTGGGCATCGGAAACTCGATCTTACGGTCCAGACGTCCGGAACGCAGCAGCGCGGGATCCAAGATGTCTACTCTGTTGGTGGCCGCAATCACCTAAACATACAACATGGAAAGGAAAGCTGTTGAGCTTCATTTGGTCGGTGCAATGGCCAAGTGGGTAGAGTGCTCACCTCACTTCAGAAAACTGATTGCACAACGTTTCATCACTCAGGTGTCAGATCATGGAGCAGTGGTCGAAATACTTTGTTTCAGTGCTCTGCAATATTGCAGAAGAGTCAAAATTTTGTTCTGCAATTTGGAAAAACTTTCTGCAAAAACATACTAAAACATACTAATAAAAGACAAAAAAAAAACAGTTACTCAAGTAGCTGTATATAATTTTGGTGCTACCTAAAATGGTCAGACTACTACCTTTCATCAGTGACACTAAGAGACTGAAGGAGAACTGCAGGTTTATAAGCAAAAAGTATTGATTGATTTGCAAATTAGTGAAGACAAATTTTTGGAAGTCCAAAGGGAAACAAAAGATAGACAAGTCAAGACATGGATGATGCAAATTAGTGAAGAAGTTCCTGTTGTTTCAGAACAGGAGCTCAAGTGTTGTCTGTCCTTGATAGGACCTGAGAGTGCTAGTTTGCTAAATTGAAAACTATTGAATCTGGAGAATATTTTTCCTTCTGCAATATTGCAGATTGTATAAATTTTTCCTCTGCAATCTTGAAAATCTATCTGCAGATTGCAGACTGCAGACAGGTATTTCGAACACTGTGGAGCTAGAAAAGGGTGATCAGTTAGAAGAATTTATGTCCCTTGCAGGGATCCACACAAAACAAGGCAAGGCAAGTGCAAGTCTTTTTTTAAGCAAGATTTTCACAGCTGGATGCCCTTCCTTATGCCAACCCAAACCCTAGTAGGGCCCTCTAACTGGGGGGGTAAATACGTTTAAGTACCTTTCCCAAGGGCACAACGTCTGGGTGCATGCCCAGACATGTCTGGGTCCAACCCTGGGGATTGAACCTGGGTCTCCTTGCTTGACAGTCGGATACTCTATCCACTACACCACACAAAGACACCACATAACTAGTGACACACCTTGATATCCATAGTAGAGCTGAATCCGTCCATCTGGTTCAGGAGTTCCAACATGGTACGCTGGACCTCCCTGTCTCCTGCCTTCTCGCTGTCAAACCGCTTTGTGCCGATGGCGTCCAACTCGTCGATAAAGATGATAGCCGGCCTCTTCTCCTTGGCCAGCGCGAAGGCGTCCCGGACCATCTTGGCTCCGTCTCCGATGAACATCTGAACGAGCTGTGGTCCCGCCAGCTTCAGGAAAGTCGACTGAAACATGCCGCAGAAAAATATGTTTTTATCAAATGTTTAAAGAGTTAAGATATCATTGGAGACAAGCTATGATGCAACCTTGACTAAACAAACATTCAACGAAAACCTGTAAAAAATCAGGGTTTTGCACCAGTGTAGTACGTTCTACTGAAACTTTTAAGTGACCACAGAAAAATGCACTGTTATCAAATGTTTGTAGAGTTAAGATATCACTAGAGAAAAAACCTAGACAAAGTTCTATCTGAAAAATAATATAAAATAGTAATATTTTCAAAAATGTTGACCAAACATTCAACAAAAACGTGGAAAATATGGGTTTTCTATGGGTGTAGTACGTTCTGCTAACGTGCTTGTTGTAGGTCTATTGTAACCAGTGTTATTTAAACCATAACCATAGCCAAAGCTGTACGGCTTAATCACCAATCAGATCATACAGTGACAAGACAGTATCCATTGGCCAGGTATTCAGTGGCTAATGGACACTTCTCTGGCCAATGGATACTGCCGTGCAAGTTACCACCATAGGATCTGCTTGGAAAAAGGGCTGAGGATTACACCATGGTCAATTGACTGTAGAGACTATAGTAAAGGTAACTGAAGGAGGCCATACAGAGTGGTGTGTACCTTAGTCTGTGCAGCGCAGGCCCTGGCTAGCAGAGTCTTGCCCGTCCCAGGGGGTCCGTACAGGAGAACACCTTTAGGAGGCTGGATGCCCAGGTTCTCAAACTTGTCCTTATGTGTCATGGGCAGGACTACTGCTTCAACAAGCTGGAAAAAGAAAACATCAAGATATTTAATTTTTAGAAACAAGACAAATTCCATGAGTTGAAGAACAGTTTATTTTGCATCATTTAATGCATCACACAGATGAACTTTCCTGCTAACCATCCAGTGAGGGAGGGAGAGGGGAGAGAGAGAAGGAGAGAGAGGGAGGGAGGGAGGGAGGGAGGGAG
>NW_017804265.1:422583-448393 GCF_001625305.1 Branchiostoma belcheri | reverse complement strand
CAAGTAGCGCTCCTACCTCCTGGATCTGCTTGTCGAGCCCTCCGATGTCGCTGTACTGTTCTGTTGGTCTCTCGTCCACTTCCATCGCCTTCACGCGGGAGTCATACTCCACTGGCAGCTTCTCCAGGATCAGGTACGAGTCCTTGTTTACTCCCTAAAAACAGGAAAGGAATTCTTCATTTTCACATAGTTTCTAGCTTGGTAACTGAAAGGTTTAAAGCTCTAACCCCATTCACAAAAAAATAGGACAGAATTCTTCATTTTTACATGGTTTCTAGCTTGGTAACTGAAAGGTTTAGGGTTCTAATCCAATTCACACAAAAAAGGAAGGAATTCTTCATTGTTTCATGGCTTCTAGCTTGGTAACTGAAATGTTTAGGGCTCTAATCCTGTTTACGAAAAACAAAAACACTTCCATGGTTTTGTAAACTTGAAGGTGTCAAAAACATGGTCTTACATGATTTTTTACATAGTTTTACATGTTTTTTCAGTTGTTTTTTCCATACTTTTACAGGGCTTTTACATGTTTTACATGGGTTCTAGCTGAATACTGACCACCAGATCTGCAGGGTTGAGTTGTTCCACGTCCACCATGACTTTTTACATATTTTACCTGGTTTTACATTGGTTTTAAGTAGTTTTCACATGGTTTTTACATGGTTTTACAGTTATTAAATGGTTTTACATGTTTCTACATGGTTCCTAGCTTAATACTGACCACCAGATCTGCAGGGTTGAGTTGTTCCACGTCCACCAGGCCAATGACAGGTAGGAAGTACGTCTGTCTGGTGGAGGTTTTGATGACGGCAGCCTTCCCTTTCCTGGTGGAATCCAGATCCACGTTGGCGCCGTCCTCCTCCGCCTGATCCTGGGGATCCACGTCCAGGATCTGGGACACGAGATCACAGGGTCAGGGATCATGGCAGGATTTAATATGAGATCACAGATTGAGAGATCACACATAATGACATGAGAGGATAGGGAAAGTTTTTGTTGCATAGAAGACATTATGATCTATAAATCTATGAGTGTGACACTCATAGATTTATAGATCATAATGTCTCACTGTGTGTGTGTGTGTGTGTGTGTGTCATTGTGTGTGTTTAAAAAGCAATATCTAAATCCGGTTATTTGCTATCCGGGAAATACATTGTAGTTGCAATCCTTAGAAGGGGACATTCAGCCATGACCCACAGTACATTGTAAAGTCTTGTCAAAAATATTTATGGGAATTCCCTGATACAATGAACCTGTATATACAACTTACAAGAATCCAGGGCTATATAGAATACATAGGCATATCCCTGGATTTTTATCTTCGAGTTAGACACTTACCTCTATAACATTGGACACCAGGTAAGGCAGTGTCTTGTTGACCTTGATCTTCTCTGTGTTCTCTTTGATTTTCTCTCGCTGAGCCTGAAGCTCGTGTGAGATCCGCATCGTTTCACTCTTCATAATCTGTGTGAGAAACATACATGATACAAAATGTATTGCTAGTGCATGTTAGAAACCCCAGCTTGCAAACTACAATCAGCAGTAACTCCAAGACACAAAATCTGTGAATTGACATAAAACTTAAAAGAGTACTACCTGTATAACCATATATTATCTTTCAAAAAGGTTGAGGGGCCATAATGTATGGAGAAATGTCTAATGCCTAATATGGAATTAAAAAAACTTAGGGAAAAAACAACTTGAAGCCCTGTACCTTTATCTCATTATCAAGCAGCCGAGTTCTGCTGATGATTTCATCTGTGGACATTCGCATGACTTCTTCTCCCAGCGCCTCCTACAGGTGGAGAGAAAAATTACAGTTCAGGATGTAGATGGGTCTATTTCGCATGTTTTGGTCGTCATTTGAACCGACAGAATCTAAGGTACTAGTAAATAATTTGAGGGATGATAAAAACTTTCACCATAATTTATGATTAAACCACAACATCAGAAGACACACAATTTTTCGATCAAGGGGAAGACGGTTACAAATTGGGACGTTCAGAAAACAAAAGACTTTTCACAACACTAAGTCATTTGTACTTTGCGATATGTACTTTGGAATAAAACTCTACTTTGACACAATTTTTGCCCCCCTCCCCCACGATCCTAACAACAACAAAACTTGCATGTTCATGGTGCGACATATCAGCTGATGCGGCCACTATTTTATACTCAATTATTCGTTCAAATACAAGGAATAAAATTACGGCAACTGACGTATCAAGCACAAAGTCTCACGAAAAGTAGGAAGTACGGAAAACATAATTTTTTCTTGGCCCTTATGAATGGAGTATGACCACGAGTGTGCCAAAATCGGTAACTTTGAACGATGATTTCTTCACAATTTTCCACCATTTAAACCAACTTTCTCCCTCCAAATATCATTTATACTATAAAGAATGCTCTGAATAGTCAAATACAAGCGGGGATGTTAGAATAAAGCAGTTTTTCTTACATCTCCGTCGTCCCAGATCGCCTTGTCATCCAACGAAGAGGCCGCCATCTTGCTTGTTTGAGGTCACGTGATCAAACCACTTCGCCGTGCACGAGCGCCGCCTTGCGATTTGTTCACAAACTGCAGGGAAAATTGTGTTGACCGTTCACAAGCGCCGTCTTGCGGCTAAGATGTGACATACATATTGTTTAAGGTCTGCAGGCGCTTATCTGTTATCGGAAACACAGGTGATTCATTGCCTTTCCTATGGTGCTGATGCAATGTGAATTTCGCATTGCAGCGTATGGAAAAGTGCATTTCCTTTCTTCCTTAATCGAAGGGGACATTTTCACGAGCATTTCTACTCGAAAATATATCACTTTTTTTTCTCACACTAACCTTTGTGAAATATAATGTGAGCCCAAGGGAACTTTGAACATTAAATACATTAAAACAAACAGACATTTTCACATGTCAACTTTACTTACAAAGGATTCCAATCCTTATCTTCATTAACCTATTGGTCTGTCGTGTTAAGAAATGATTCCCCATATGAAATAAAACTATATAATGTTGGTAATTTCACTTTTTTAATTCTAATATTTTGGGGAGCTTCAAATTGCCACAATTTAAATTATTTTCTCTCGAATAATTGTTGAACTTCGAGCTTCACCACCCTAAAACACATACATGTCCCTACAACGCCACCAGCGGCCGAATGGTAGAGAATTATCGATCCATATGGCTGGAAGCGCAACATCCGCATCTTGGTGTGCCCAGCGGCGTCCTGACGTCACGGCGACTCCGTGGCGCAACGGTAGCGCGTCTGACTCCAGATCAGAAGGTTGCGTGTTCGAATCACGTCGGGGTCACATTGTTTTTACTCTTCTTTTTTTACTAATAGGAAAAAATGTACTACTAATACTATGAGTGTGTATTGAACCTCCCTTGGTTTCCATTTATTATTTTTTTACTGTGCGAAAAAAATCAATGTTATACTCTCAGTCACCAGTGAATATTCACAAGTTTCGTCTTATTGTTAGCAATTTTTAATGTGACGGAATTTATTCATTCCATGATACTCAGAGTACTAGTATAATGCAAGGTGCATACGTCTTGTGTCTTCCGGACTACAGGTCATTGACCTCAGTGAACTCTGTAAGCTCATTGCAAGCAAGCGCAATAAAAGGATAAATAAAAACTACGGTCTAACTCCATAAAATGCCCTATAGTCATCTATTCAACATTTAGTATTATTGAACAAAATTTAAGATACTAGATTTTGATGTTTATGATTATATCTAAGTAATCTGCAACGTTTGCTACAAACGTCTTTTTTTTTTACACTTCGATGCTGTCTGCCCACCTGGAAAGTTCAAAAGTTCAGAACTTCGGTCGCCACAAGAAGAGACACGCTTTTACTGTCACAAAAAGACATTTTCTGGCTGATTTTTGGCGTAACTTGAGCTTAAAGATGCCTGATCTGAGGGAGAAAGTTGCCATAATCACAGGTGAGGTGTATAAAAAGAGGAGAGACATTAGATAGCCCAATTTCTCAATCTTGAGTTGGTTTTGGGGAGGGGAGGGGGGCGTGGCTTACTAATACGTGTAATATCATGGCGAAAATTTATTTACTAGTATTTATTCGTGACACCAAAATACGAACATAACAGGGACAGAACTCCCTGAATTTTAGGAAGTTTGCGTATACAATTCCAAATTACAACGGACGAGACAAGCCATATAACATTATTATAATAATACTAGTAACAGTTACATTATTTGTATGAATAAGCATTCAAAAAAAATATATAGACTTCCAAGCAATGGTGTCACCATTTTCAGTTGCGATTCTAACTATTAGAAAGCTCAATTTGAATTTTTTTTTCGCATGATAACAGGTGCTAGTTCTGGCATCGGAAAGGGGACAGCTGTGGAATTTGCTCAGCTGGGAGCGCACCTGGCTCTGACTGGGAGAAACCAGGAAAACCTGCAGGCCACAGCAAAGGCCTGTGTGGAGGCAGGGACTCCAGAAGACAAGGTATTTGTTGAAACTGTTTGTTTGTTTGTTTGTTTGTTTGCAATATTTTGGTGTTATTGCACTGTGTAAGTCTGAAGAGTTTTTATAAGATTATGATTTTCACAATTTTTATTTTACTTTAAGTAAACCTTATAATGAATTGTTATGTTTACATTATGGTCCAACCTGGATAATCATGTAGTTTACATCATTGACTTTTCTCTTCAAAATCCTTGATTTCTTTTTTCCAGATCCTGCTTGTAACAGGAGACATCTGTGATGAACAAGTGCAGAAAAACCTGGTGGAACAAACTGTCCAGAAGTTTGGCAGGATAGATGTGCTGGTGTGGTAACAAAATTTCCAAGTGGACCATTTTTTTCCAGTTCATTTGTCATATATTCATAGGTTTTGCTCAACCCATAATCATAAGAGCAACACTGTATTTGTATACATCCGTGAATACATCAGATAATGGTAGGTCACTGAATATAGAGATCTCTTTTTACACAACCAAATTACCCTGAGGAAGGTGACAGACAGTCATCGAAATGCTGGCTAAATAAAACACTTGGTTGAGTCTCTTTATTCTACACTAGATATTCTATACTTTTCCCTCATATACTTATAGTACTTTGGCAATGATTGTGGGCTTGTTTGGCGTAACGGCAAAGTGCTGGGCTCAGAACCAAGAGGTCCCGGGTTCGAGTCCTGTCATGCCACTGATCTTGTGCCCTTGGGAAAGGCACTTAACACGACTTTCCCCACTTAACTCAAGTGAAAATGAGTATTGTCTGTCCTGTATTTGTTTCTATGTGTCTATCAATCAAATTAAATGATTAGTTATAGGCTTTTGCTTACATGTAAGCTTGTCTCTCCTTTTCTAACAGGTTAACAGTGCTGGCGTTATCTTAAAGGGCACCATCGAGACCACAGACATGTCAGGGTATGACAGGATGATGGACATTAATGCTCGATGTGTGGTGGCCCTGACTCAGCTCTGTGTGCCACATCTCACAAAAACTAAAGGTAATGTTCTATTTAATAGCATATTCTGTATCTGTATATGTCTTTAAAGCCAGTATAACTGTCTTAGCTAGTGTGTAATGCACTATAGCCTCCTTCACAGACTATTTTAGGCAGTGTGTTAATGTTTCTTGGGAAAACACTAATACATAAGTTTTACACAATGATACATAATTTTTTTGGGCTAACAAGGTGTGTGGAAATCATGCCTTGTAGAGAGTTTTGTCCCAAACTCTCTCTCTGTCACATTAGAGAACTAACTAGTAACCCATGGAAAAAATGGTGTATTTGCACTCCCCCCCCCACCAAAGAAAAAGAAAAATTAATAGACTCTGCAACTTCAAGAAGTCTGAAAAGGAGACTATATACATATAGCATTGTTATCTAGAGAATGACTATGAAAAGAAAGTTCTTTTTTTAATTTTTATTTCATTTGTTCCCAGGTGCCATTGTGAATGTGTCCAGTGTGACGGGCATGCGAGCGGTAAGACTAAGATCATTTTCTTATTAGCTAGCTTAAATCTTGAACTATTGCAGTTGCAAGAAACTGAAGGACCAGAAATTCTGTCAGAATTATATTTTCATCTATTATTTTAATCTTACACTTGTTTTTTTTTTAACCCATGACCAGACATAGTAATATTCATACCTTTTATGATTATTGCATCATTTTGTTCCAGTTCCCAGGAGTTCTTGCGTATTGCATGAGCAAAGCTGCCGTCGACCAGTTCACAAGATGTGTTGCACTCGGTCAGGAAAATAAATTTTTAGTTCTTGGTTTTCGTTCTAGCCATCACTAGCAATCACAGCCATAGGGGGTGGGTGAAAGATATAGATTATAAAGTCTTTAAGGTAAAATTTTCCTAGTAAAAAAAAGGTTAACATCAATATTGTAAAATATCAGGAATTTAGAAGTCATGTCAACTGATGAACAGAAGAATAGGCACAGGTTGAGAACATGTAATTAAAAGTATGCAGGTTTGAAAAATATATTTTGCTATGCAAAAATAGTTGTCTTTACATTAAAACTACCTTTGATTTTTCAGAACTCGCTTCCAAGCAAATCAGGGTCAACTCTGTGAAGTACGTATATGTTAAATTTCTAAATTAGATAGAAAGTACTTTTGAAAAAAATCAAAAGACTATATGTGTTGTGATGTGTGATAATTGGGACTTTCAAGTTTCAGCAAAATGTTGGTTTTTATGTTTACCGAAGGAAAACATATTGTGTTTGCTCTGATTCTCCAAACAAATAAGGTCAATGACCTGATGAACCAGATGTCTGTCACCATGGTAACTAGTGGTGGGTTACATCATGTTGCAATCTTATAGCAGGAGGGATTTAGACTCCTGTCACTAAATGTATGAATCATGTGTTTGAGTAAATATTACTAGTGACAGAGAAGACCACGTGCTTTGCAAATGTTACCTTTCTAGTTTGTTGTTTTTGTTGTTGTTGTTGTTTATTGTTTGTATTATCCCCCAGCCCTGGTGTTATTGTGACGGCGCTACACAAACGTGGAGGCATGAATGAAGAGGAGTATAACAAGGTCAGATATCAACTCCAGATTCAACATTATGTATTGTATCATACCTTTCTATTGCTAAAGCCTTTTGGTAAGGCAGATATGGGATTGGGCAGTTTGTTTGCTTGCTGAGCACTATAAGTTATATCTTTGTAGGTTTTTTTTCATGTAAATAGGCTTTACACTAGCCTGGGTACCATCCTATTTGTATGCCGGGGCTCCCATATTCACTCCCTATGGTACCCAGGCTAGCTTTACCCTATATTAGTTATGGGAAATTCTCCTAGCAGTTTTCTTTTAAAGTTCACAAGACAGTACTTAGTTATATCAATCCTTGTGTAAAATCGTAATACTTTCATAGCAAAAATAAATCAGATGCTTAAACTTTTTTCTTCTTTTTTTTTTCGTGACTAGTTTCTGGAACATTCCAAGTCGACCCACGCCCTTGGGAGACCTGGAGAAGTTTCAGAAGTTGCGAAGACCATCGCCTTCCTGGCCTCGTCGGACGCGTCCTTCATAACCGGCGCCCAGGTCCCCGTGGACGGCGGGAGGCACGCCATGTGTCCTCGTTAACTTAGTTGACGACCATCCTAATTAATTCATGGTCACTCCAATACAAGTACACTTGTACTCAAGAATTGCTCAGGCTATAGATGGAAAATGATGGTGTCCCTAAAATCAAGATCCTACGATCACATAATGTGAGAATTCAATTTGATATTGAATATCTCTATTTTTGAAATAGATTTTTAATGAAATTATGACCAAACGCACAAATTATGGTGGCTTGTAAGGATTTAAACAAATTAAGATAACCCTTGTAAGGTTTTGAACAATTTAAGATAACCCATAAACACATATTTTGAAGTCTTATAATGATGTTTAAAAGAGCTGGTCTTAAATCTATAATAAGAAGAATAGAAATTCAGTTACTTTATCTTCAAGCGCGTGTGATTCGAGAAATCACAGGATTTATAAAAAATATGAAGTAATATATAAAAAAATGAAGTTATACAAGTATAATTTTTAAGACCCTTGTTCCAATAAAGTCATATCAGTACATGGGAATTATATAAGTCTGGTAAGCTCTGAAAATATATACTTTGTTGAACACATTTCAACTTTTGTTTTTGTGCTGTTTGTTTTGGAGTGTGTATTCGCTTCAGTGTTTCAAGTGGCACAGGACGTGGGTGGGGGGAATTCCCTAACCACAAAAGGTCAGGCACAGGAAGCTAGGTCACAGAAGCTGACCAGAAGCAAAGATTCTGTTGACCCTGTCAGGTCATAGCCTCAATGTCAGCCTTGTTTAAGCTTTCGTCCGCTCCCCAAGATGCGCTCCCCGCTGGCGAGGCTAGTCAGGTCATAGACCGGCCGGGTCTAAAAAGAGAGTCCTTGATTTATCTACCTTTCAGCACAGCTTAATTCCACCTCACTGCTGTGCACAAAAGACTATCTTTAGCTTTTCAAGGACTGTCATGCCCTGATTGATACCCAAGGCTAAACGTTATATAATTGTGGCCTTGATCGTATTTGGCCTTGCTGTAAAAAAAGGAGGAGAGAGTTTTAGCATTGAATTTATGCTTGACAGTCTCAAAACCTTAAGGCAAAATATGATTGGCCTGAGAGGGAAGGTGGCCATAATTACAGGTATGTAATCATGAGCTCGTAAAATTTCTCAGTAGTTTAGACTGGTCAAACGAGGTGGAGGTCGCCTAAGTTCATGTAAAGGGAGGGGGGCGGATCACAGTGTGTTTAGACTTTACAATATAATGCTAGCTACGTACCTAAATATTCCCTCACACTATCCTGGTTTTGATTATACTGCTGCCGGTTTCCCTGTCCCAGGGGTGGGCAGAATATATTAATGGTGTCGACTTAATCGCCAGGCATAAAACGTTTTGGTGGCTTCAGAGAAATCAGTAAATTTGGTACATTTTACGACTTAAACATTATATTTATCCTAGTGACTCCAGTGTATGTCACTGGATACTTTGAGTTGATAGCGATGATAGATCTTTGTGCTACTGCAGGTGCCAGTTCTGGTATCGGGAAGGGGACAGCTGTGGAATTTGCTCAGCTGAAAGCGCACCTGGCTCTGACTGGGAGAAACCAGGAAAACCTGCAGGCCACAGCAAAGGCCTGTGTGGAGGCAGGGACTCCAGAAGACAAGGTGTTCAATGTTTACACTGACATACCCTCCTAAAATAGACTATATATTTGTTTACTAGTATTTGCCTGTCTGTTTTCTTGTCTGTTTTTCTTTTTTTTTTTACGAAAACCGTATTTTCGCAACTGCCTGACTTCTGTCTGAAATATTGCATTGTACATTATTTATTGTTCCTCCCCCCCCCACCCCACCCCCCACCCCAGATCCTGCTTGTAACAGGAAACATCCGCGATGAAGAACTGAAGAAAAACTTGGTGAATCAAACTGCACAGAAGTTTGGCAGAATCGATGTACTGGTAATGTCGTTGTCACATGCAGTAATAGTCTTTACGATGTTTACCATAGGAAAACATTTTTGTTTTGCTAAGTCTCCTCTTCTTCTCCAAACCAAAAAGGTCAATGACCTGAACCAGTTGTCTGTTACCATGGCAACTAGTGTTGAGTTACATCATGTTGCAATTTTATAGCTGGAGGGATTTAGACTCCTGTTACCATATATGTCACCAATGTGTTTGAGTTAAGAATTAACAGAGCAGACCATATGCGAAGGTAAACATTATGCATTTGCTTTGCAACTGTTTATACCTCTCTAGTATTTCTTTTCTTCTCCTTTGATATAAAAAGGTAAACAATGCCGGTACCGCAAGCTATGGTACGTTGATGAAAACAAACATGGCGGAGTATGACAGAACGATGGACGTCAACGTTCGCAGCGTGGTCAGACTGACTCAGTTGTGTGTTCCACATCTTATAAAAACTAAAGGTTTCTAGATCTAACTTTCATTGTACGTACAATTCCATGGGCGTATAGTGGGGATTATACATAGTGCAGAGTAGTCACAAACTAAACATAACTTTGATTTAGAATTAATTTTTTGTGCGTGTATAGTGTGAAGTACAATGTAGCCTTGAGTATTTTGATAAAACAACTGTGGTTTTTGCTGATTTAAAATTCAAATTGAAACAGATTTTAACTTCGGACCATATTCATCGTTTGTTCCTCCCAGGTGCCATTGTAAATGTTTCCAGTCTTAACGGAATGCGAGCGGTAAGTGTTTTTTTCTCATTACAGGTCATTGAACAAACTAATGTCAGTTTACTTACAGTAATACTTGTATGTTTTTCTCATTAGAATACAAGACAACCGATAATTCATGTTGAAACTAAGGCCTGCAGGGTTTTCAAATCATTGGGCACGTTATGAGGTAACTCCTTGCTCATACAATGAGCCGTTTCACAGTTCGACTTGTGCTGTGCGTGGACAGCGAGAAGAATTGTAAGTGTGATGTGTAAGAGGAGCCCTCTGACTTGTAAACAATTCTTCTTGTCCAGATCAACATATTTCTCAAAGTGCATCTAGCTGCAATGTACAGGTACAATCGTGAATCGGCTTATTCCCATTCAGTTTCCAGGATTACTTTCTTACAACATGAGTAAGGCAGCATTGGACCACTTTACAAGATGCGTTGCTCTTGGTCAGTATATACTGCAATGTCATTTGGTTTAAGAATGCTATTTAAACGTATACTGCATCATTATGTATGTATCACTGTCAGTCAAAATATATTCATTTTACCGTCTCTAACCACTAAAACTCTGAATTTTTCTCAGAACTGGCGTCGAAACAAATCAGGGTCAACTCTGTCAAGTAAGTTGATTTTATCAATGTGAACCTTTCCAAATTTGAATAAACTATGGATATTAAAGTCATAAGGAGAAAGAGAGGAGTTTTTTGCAATATCATTTTTTGAAAAATCAGATGCATCCCACCTACACTGTAAAATTGTATTTCAGCTTACAGACTTTGAATATACGCATGTCAAATTTTTATTCAGTCATTTCTAGCTAGATGAGTGAACGTTTTGTAACGTTACGTGCTGTGAATATGAATATTTAGACCCAGAGTTATGGACGTGGATTTGTCACGATGGCCGTTATTTTTAGTCCAAATGTTAATAATTTTTGTCCACCTGTGCCTGAAATCATTCTATCATTTCTGTCAACCCACAGTGCCGGCGTGATCCCGACAGAGATATTCAAACGTGCAGGAATGGGCGAAGAGAAATATGCCAAGGTATGGGGGCGAGTCTCCTTCTGGTTTAATATACATGCATTACGTTTTTAGATAGTTTTAAAAAACTTTCGATCCAACACAAAAGATTGTTGTCACCAAGAGCTTTCGACCAGTCACTCTGGTCTTCTTCAATAGGCTGACCGAGTGAGACAGATACCTTTGACCCAGTGTTGACGTCACATTTCAAAGAAGCCACGTGACAAGCCTCACTGGGTCAGTCTACTGAGGAAGACCAGAGTGACTGGTCGAAAAGCTCTAGGTGAGAAAACTTTTTTTTTGTGATGACCCAAAAGTTTTAACTCTAAACATGTATAACTACCAACACAGATGAACTTTCATGACAAAACATCACGTTTGTTGTTTTTGTTCATGATTAGTTTCTGGAACATTCTAAGACTACGCATCCCTTGGGAAGGGTGGGAGAAGTGTCCGAAGTTGCGAAGACCATCGCCTTCCTGGCCTCTTCGGACGCGTCCTTCATAACCGGCGCCCAGGTCCCCGTGGACGGCGGCAAACACGCCGTGTGCCCACCTTAACTATGCTTACATGACCACTCGACATTGTCGGCTAGCTTATAGCTAAATGCTGTCTCTCGATAAGGGTGTGTTTTTAAAATAAAATTCAAATGCTTGAGTAACTGGTTGTTGGCGTATCTTATTACTTGGATGTCTCACCTTCACCAACGAGTGTTGGGAATACCTCAGCAGTCCAATCCTTGCAAGAAAGTCCCCTCCTTTGTAGTAGACCACAGCTTAACGTGTTTATTAATCTTTACTTGATTTTGTGGGAGGCATCTTAGCAAAAGCCCCAGCACCACGTCAAGGTGTACCTCCATTGCTGAGGGAATTTGGGATGTCATCCTGCTCACAACCACCAACCCCCTCCATGCACATAACATATCAAGTCTAGAGTATCACTTGGCTCACAATTTGGGAACTAAAGCAGTTCAGGTTTTGACCGATTTCCTATTTCCAGAAAAGGACAATTTTATATTTCTTACTTATAACACTGAATGTTGTTGCAACTGCATTTTTACATGTTATACGGAATTTGAGCCAAGTGCACACAAGGCCTGAAAATTCGAAGTAACGTGCAAAAGCTGTTGGTGGGCATGTCAGGATGAGCGTCAGGGTTACCAAAACTGAGTGCCAATCAGAATTAGTCCATGTCCAAGCAAATAGCCTGGCTGGAATATTTCAGGCTACAAGAGAAAGGATATCAGTTTAAGATAATTTCTTTTGTCATCTTATTTAACTTTCCACACGGTCCACCGAGCAACACTAACCGATGGACTCTGCTGAAAAGGAGACAAATTACAATGTTAGCGTCATTTACACCCTTACACCTTGTTTCTGGATGTCTGGATAAGTAACGAAAGTAACAACTCACCTAGCTGGCCGTTTTCCGGTTCAGACGATCCCAGAAAGAGCAGTTTCAAAATGCTGGCACGAAAGAATCCAAACACGACTTGCATCCGTTCAAGTGAGGTGTAAAGAAGCAGATCCAAATACGCAAATGTCGAAGGAAATCCGCAAATGCAGCTCAAAATCTTCAAATGAAAATCCAAAATGGGAAAAATGAAGGTCAAAATCCGCAAATGCTGGTCCAAGTACGCAAATGCAAATCCAAATGGGAAAAATGAAGGTCAAAATCCGCAAATGAAAATCCAAAATGGGAAAAATGAAGGTCAAAATCCGCAAATGAAAATCCAAAATGGAAAAAAATGAAGGTCAAAATCCGCAAATGCTGGTCCAAGTACTCAAATACAAATCCAAATGGGAAAAATGAAGGTCAAAATCTGCAAATGCAAATCTTAAATGAGAAAATGAAGGTCTAAATCCGCAAATGCAAATCCAAAATGGAAAATGAAGGTCAAAATCCGCAAATGCAAATCCAAACTGGAAAAAATGAAGGTCAAAACCCGCAAATGCTGGTCCAAGTACGCAAATGCAAATCCAAATGGGAAAAATGAAGGTCAAAATCCGCAAATCCAAATGGGAAAATGGTCAAAATCTGCAAATGCAAATCTTAAATGAGAAAATGAAGGTCAAAATCCGCAAATGCAAATCTAGAATGGGAAAATGAAGGTCAAAATCCGCAAATGCAAATCCAAAATGGGAAAATGAAGGTCAAAATCCGCAAATGCAAATCCAAAATGGGAAAAATAAAGGTCAAAATCCGCAAATGCAAATCCAAATGGGAAAATGGTCAAAATCCGCAAATGCAAATCCGAAATGAAAAAAATGCGCAAATGCTTAACTAAATACGCCAGTGCAAATCCAAACTCTTTTCATCTGATTCTTTACATTTGACGAGGGGGAAAACGAGAAAAGCCTTATCTGGTCTAGTCGTCTTTTTGAAGCTTGCCTCCTTCAGGAGACGTCTGGTACAAATGATTGAGCCCCTCAGTTCCCACTCCAATTCATCCTTCCAGTTCAGATTCAGCCAGAACCCGTGGTGCGCTGCAGTACCATCTTCTGCTATCAGGGGGCGCGTCTGTGTGCAAAATTAAAGGAAAGAGCGTTTTCGAGCCAGCTGTTTGAGGTGGAAGAAATATACAGGAATGTGGAAGGATCGGAAACGTAACGGAAGATTAGATGTAACATAATGTTATTCTACTTTTATTGGTTTTTGTATACGTTTGTAATATTCTATGTGTGGGACAACACCAGCAACATCTGCCTGTGCTCCACGTGTATTGTACTGTTACGATTTCAAACCGATTCAAACATGAAAATTGATACACCTTCAAAACATTTGTTATCTAATATAAAGCTCCCTTCCAACTTACCTAGATCGCTAATACAGCTGGCTGACGTGGCAGGCTGGCACTTCGACTGAAAGCCAATATCAGTTGAAGACAATTATGTTGGCCTATGAAGTTCGGCCGGCTTCCTTCATGGTCCCTCTGGCAACGTGAAGACGTGGGGTCTACTGGAAAGGCAACTTGACAGAAGTTAGTAACAAATTCACTCCATTCCCCCTCCTCCCTCCCTCGTACCCTGTTTCTGGGTGCTACTAAAACTGTTCATACCAGACAAGGTATGTAGTATAAACTCTGACTTAAAGCCTTTCAACACCGCCCACCCTTACTCGTCACATTTAACAGGAAGAAAAAAATCTCATCTGGTCTTGTAGTCTTCGTTGAAGTTTGCTTCCTTCCTCGAATGAAGACTGAGCCTCACAGCAAGGAGTTTGGAAAGACCACGATCTGCATGCTGCTTCCAACGATGAACGTCAGGATCTGCATACAAAGGCAAACTAAAAAGAAGAGAGAAAAAAACCTTTCGGAAGAGAAGTTAGTAACAAATTCACTCCATCCCCCCTCCCTACTCCCTCCCTCGTACCCTGTTTCTGGGTGCTACTAAACTGTTCAGACCCGACAAGGTATGTAGTGTAAACTCTGGCTTTAAAGTCTTTTAACGCCGCCCACCCTTACTCGTTACATTTAACGGGAAGAAAGAAAAATCTCATCTGGTCTTGTAGTCTTCGTCGAAGCTTGCTTCCTTCCTCGAATGAAGACTGAGCCTCACAGCAAGGACTTTGGAAAGACCACGATCTGCTTCCAACGATAAACGTCAGGATCTGTATACAAAGTCAAACTAAAGAAGAAGAGAAAAAAAACCCTTTCGGAAGAGAAGTTAGTAACAAATTCACTCCATCCCCCCTCCCTACTCCCTCCCGCGTACACTGTTTCTGGGTGCTACTAAACTGTTCAGACCAGACTAGGTATGTAGTGGCTTTAAGTCTTTCAACGTCGCCCACCCTTACTCGTTACATTTAACAGGTAAGAAAGAAAAATCTCATCTAGTCTTGTAGTCTTCGTCGAAACTTGCTTCCTTCCTCGAATGAAAACTGAGCCTCACAGACCACGATGTGCTTCCAATGATGAACTTCAATCCAATGAGAATCTGTATACAAAGTCAAACTAAAGAAGAAGAGAAAAAACCCTTTCGGAAGGACCCCGGTTTCCCATAGCCCGGTTACTAGACCTATTTCTCGAGAGGATAAACACTCTGTGGATAATATTAGCCCGGTAACCAGGCTTTTCCCTCCCTAGTACGGGACAAAAAACATAAAATGGCATAAGTTGCCGGAGTAAAGGAAGGACAGGTTAGTTATGGTTTGGCCCTAACCCAACATGAGTGCTACGCGAGTTTGTTGGTACCCCCAAATTTTGTCAAGGGAGAAAAAGTACATGTTAGTACAGCATGCAGTCCCACATGGCTTACCTCTGGCATCTCAGCTGGGCGTTCTGGCTTGTCCTCTCCACAGCAATACATAAGTGCTCCTCTCGAACATCGACGACTAGCTAAGTTTTTGGTGTGCCTTGTGATTATGCAAAAACATTTTTTGCAGGCCAGGATTTTGCTCCCTGTGTCAGCACACACTTAGACTACTAACTACGTTCCCTAACGGTCCCTACGTCCCCTACGTTTACCTTACCTTCGCTAATAGCTATAAGTCTAAAAGTCAAGTGCATGTGAGCATCAGAGAGCAAGCCATGGCATAAACAGGTGCAAAAATTAACACCAAGAAAATCACTTTCATGCTCTCAATTTTCCAACTTATTTAGGTACAATGGTACAATCTCTTACATCATAACATGTGACAATCTTACTTAGCTACAACTATAAGTCTAAGAAATTGTATCCCTGCACCCCAAAGTTCTATCTATTATATTACTAAGTAACATAATGACATAAATATTGCATAGACGTAAAAACAAGGCACATCGTGTCCAAACATTCCCTACATAAACTACAAAACTGTTCACACTAAAGATTACATGTAATATAAAGTCTCCCAACGCCCCCCTCCCTTACTCTTTAGGTTTGACGGTAAAGAAATTAAAATTTCATCTGGTCAAGTCGTCTTCGTGAAGCTTGCTTCCTTCAGGAAACATCTGGTATAAAGGAACGAGCCCCACAATCCAATCCACGATCCAATCCATCCTTCGAGTTCAGATTCAGCCAGAACCTGTTGATTGCTGCAGTACCATCTTCCGTCATCAGGGGGCGCCCTGTGTGCAAAAAGAGAGACTAATAGTTTTTAATAGAGGCTGCTGTTGTAGGAGAAATGTAAAAAGAGTTGATTTTGAATGTCAGCAATTTATGTATGCATACATTAGAATGTATTTGGAATCCAACTGGATGAATATATAGGAGAATCAGGTATAACAACTGTGCCAAAAACAAGCAAGTCAAGGAAGGTCACAGCCGGGCTATTGTTTACGATACCTCCAAAACATTTACAACTTATAAAAAACGCTTTAAAACGGTTCATTCTAGCTCAGCTAGGAAAAGTGAAATTTACAGTAAACGCACCTGGATGGAGGAATTCTGACGCCGGCCATGGCATCCAAACCCCGCCTTTGCTGACCGGCTGGACTGGAAACCTGGTAGAAAAACAACAACAAGAAAGATCAAAATTTGCCATTTTGAGACAGAAAACGTCAACAATTTCACACCGGCAGTTAAAATAAATTGCTCCGAATATGCTACGCTAAAGTTGTTACATGTAAAGCTACAGGTCTTTTGGTGGCACCGACGAGTCGATCGGAGCCAGGGCTATGCATACGTGGCGCGAAACATGACCAAAACGTGGCGCGAAACATGACCGACAGACGGATAAATCAGCTGCCGAGAGGCTTGGCCAAAATCGGGCAAAAAGCAACTATAAGAATAAAAACAGACATTTCATGACAGAAACCTTCGCTAATTTGACACTAGCTGTTGGTATGAAGTGTACAAACATGTTTGGCTTAAGCAGTTTCAAATGACGCTTGTGGCAAAAACTTGTGGCGGGAACTGCGGCCCCGCACTGAGCATACATTGTCGGGAGCCGTTGTTGTTGCCCAGAATCGAGCAAAAAATCTACTTTAACCATGAAAATATAGATTTTTATGACAGAAACCCTCCCTAGTTTGAAACTGGTTGTTTAAATAAAATGCTATAAACACGTTTGGCTTAAACAGTTTCAAATGACGCTTGTGGCAAAACCTTGGCGTGGCGGGAACTGCGGCGCGGCACTGAGCATACTTACACTGTTACCGGGAGCCGTTGTTGTTGACCAGAATCGAGCAAAAATCAACTTTAACCATGAAAATATAGATTTTTATGACAGAAACCCTCCCTAATTTGACACTAGTTGTTTAAATAAAATGCTATAAATACGTTTGGATTCTGTTGTTTCAAATAACGCTACAGGCTTTTGGCGGGAACATATGTTACCGGTAGCCACGAGACGAGTGATTGACAGGTGATTCGGAAGAACCCATAATTTTATAGCCACAATATAATCTTGACAGAAAATTGCTAAAAAAATCGGTTGGAAACTTCAATTACACGCATTCTATTTGATCTTTGGTACCACAGTCACTGAAAAATGAAGAATTTGGAGATATTCACGGAATTACTGTCAGCAGGACAAGCTTGCCGGGTGCCACATGTCATGAGATCGGCTTCATTTCCGTGGACTATTTGTTTCAGTAAAATCCTACAAAAGACATCTTAGATTTCTTTGCGAACACTGCCGAAGGCAAGTGTACGTGGATAGCAAGCGTTATTCTACTGCTAGGAATGGGAAAAAAAACTTACCTTGCGGGCAGCAAATGTAGACGCTGGGCCGTGCGTGTCTGTGCTGGCTCATCTTCACAAACGGAATTTCCTATTTGAATACAAACCTCCACGGTTGATGGTTGATGCTTGGACTGTTAAATTTTCTTCTGGAGAGGTATTCAAGAAAGCGGAAGTGCCTCCTTCAAAACTCTCAAGGAATTCTTGCGCAGTTTGCAAACGTTTTTCTTCTGGAGAAAGTGTTTGAATGTGCAGTGTATTTGTTGTTCTTTCTCGACATATAATCTCTTAAAAACATGTAGCCCCCCCCTCCTACCAGCCGTTGGTACATCCCAGCTACGCGGGTGAGAAGCCGCTCTCTCATTGGTCGATCTATAATTGCCATGCTGTGATTGGTTGGTGTGATGATTGGTTGGACTCGTGGTTGCAGCCGCTCTCTCATTGGTTGAACTATAATTTGCTATATTGTCATTGGCTGGACAGGGTAATGGATTGACATGATCGGTGTACAGAGAATTCTTGCGTGCCAGTTGCATACTCTCCAAGCAGAGGTTTGGTCTGTTTTAGGATGTCTTTCTTTCATTGCTTTTTTCTACGTTTTACGGTTTCGGTCTCTATTTTCTTGGCTTTAAGTTATATCGGCCTGGATACAGAAAGAACAAGAATTCTGAGATTTCATACCTCCATGAAATATGGGCTTGATATGTAAATGTAAATTTCCTCTTTAATTATGCAAATTACCTCCGCGTTAACATGATATATGCATCGTGATGTATGTTAACTTTTGATTAACTTACAGATGTCCCAAGTATGACATTCCCATTATTCACCATTAAGAAATCATAAATGTTTGCATAAATTATGCAAATTGGGTCATCATTTGCATAATTAGTATCTGTTGATGTTCTGCCTGCCATAGGTTGCATACATTACATGTATGAAAGTAGTATAATGTAAAACACTGCAATCATATAATTTCCTCATTAATTATGCAAATAAAGTCCTCATTTGCATAATTTGCATCTAATCATGTACATCTCTCTCTCAGCTACCTACACACCAAAAATTATGAAAATATGTTGTTCCTATCTGGACTTATTGGCTTTTAAACATTTCGCCAGAAAGTGCCCTTCAGTTCCAGAACAAGCTGCTAGGGGGACCAAACTCACACCACTTATTCCTGACAGAAAAAGCAATCTGTCACCAAAACATCAAGACCATAGCATGTTCAGGACAAAAGATACAAAAACCGGAAGTTCTGCTGCAGTACCAAGGTCATCCACCAGGAGGCCCATATTTGACCTTGACCTTCGTCTTCCTAAGACTTACCAACATACCAAATATCATCATAATCCATAAAGGCGTTCTGAAGTTATGCTGACCATAAAGTTGCGGAAAACACACACAGACACACAGACATACATACATACATACATACATACATACATACATACATACAGACAGACAGACACGCCAAAAACAATACCTCCATTTTTCATGAAGGTAAAAAGTCTACATACTAAGCATGTGGCCCTTTTTATGACCCATAGGTCTCTAGTAGACGGAGGGGGGTATGGGGTTGTCCCACTTCAACCTAACAACTGACGTATTTCATACCGCCTGCCTGAGGGGCTATGAACCATTGCCAAGCGATGCGTAACATAATACCACTATGACTACACTACACTAAGGTCACAGGTTCACAAGTTCTGTCTAGACCAAATCCAACTATTGTATGTTTGGCAGAAAACTGGCCAAATCTGACCAAAATTGGCCCCAGGAAAAACATTGTATCAAATAGTAACAAATAAATTATCGTGAACAATGTGGGCCCATTGCGCATGACTAATTCATGCATATGGCCCCTCCCCAATGACATTGTATCAGTGAACTTGCGCACAGTACCAGGTCTTGCTGTGAGAAGGAACTTCAAGGCGAGAACGTCAATTTGTTTTTAGCCTCCTTACATCAAAATTAAGACCTGACGGAGTCGAAATCTTCAGCCAAAAGATGCCTGACTTGAGAGGGAAGGTAGCCATAATCACAGGTAAGTAAACAGCAACCGTGAACAGCTCGCAAAATTCGTTTAAATGTCCAATCTGTTCAGTGGTCTGACTGTTCGGCCGGGGAAAGGGGAAGGTGGCCCTGGCATGTCCTTAATTATATATCAAGTTAGTACTTAACTTCCTTGATATGAACATGCTACAATGCTACAGGGACCCTGGCCTTTGCAGGCTTTGTAAACGACGCGATGTATCAGAACGAATAGCTATTAGTGTTTGCTTCAATGTTGTCACATCCGTCTTATGTTTTATAATACCTTCGCAGAAGAAAAACATCGCACAGTTTTTTCTTAGGTTCTTTTTCTTCTCCAAACACATAAGGTCTGTGAACTGGACCAGACATCTGTCGCCATGGTAACTGGTGCTGTAGCAGACATTCTGGTGTTAAGTTACATTTTGTAGCATGACAGAGCTGGAAGGGACGGTCGCCATATGTACAATGTGTTTGAGTAAGAATAAACGGGGCAGTAGTTTGTTAGGTTAGACCCTGTGACAACTATTATACATTTATTACTTTACAGATTTATCTTTCTATAGTTTATGATGTTTATCTTCTCAGATGACAAACGTCACGTTCAAGGGAAGCATATGGTCTCAGTGCAAATAAAGTCAACGACCTGGTCTAGACGTACGTCTGGCACCATGGTAACTGGTAATGTGCCATATATTCTATGGTATTAGATTACTAGTACATTATGTAATAGGGAAGAGTTGGAGGGGCTGCTCACCATATACATAAATGTGGTAGAGTAACCATAGGGTATTTATCAGGTGCGAGTTCTGGCATCGGGAAGGGGACAGCTGTGGAATTTGCTCAGCTGGGAGCGCACTTGGCTCTGACTGGGAGAAACCTGGAAAACCTGCAGGCCACAGCAAAGGCCTGTGTGGAGGCAGGGACTCCAGAAGACAAGGTATTTGTTTTGGTAAACCGGGGGATTGTTTTCAATGTGGCTGTTTACTTGTCTGTCATTTGGCTTATGCTGGTCACGTTCACAGATTGGCAGGAAGTAAAGTTGGCAGCAAATAGTCATTCATCAACTGTGTGCCAACTGGCAGATATTCAACTGGCAACAAACAACTGACAGAGGTATCGGATCTGTCAGTGTTTGTGTAATTATATATTTTGTTATGCTGGTCACGTTTATTGTAGAGTGACATGATGATGAACGCAAACGTTGCCGGGGTCGTGTGGCGCCATGCCAGGGGCAGAGTGCTCGACTCGGAACCAAGAGGTTCCTGGTTCGAGTCCTAACATGCCACCGATCTTGTGCCCTTGGGCCGAAAAGCACTTTACATTGATTTCCTTACTTAACCCAAGTGAAAAATGAGTATTGTTTGTCCTGTATTTGTTTCTATGCGTGGAACACAACATCAGCAGCAGCTGCCTCAGTGTCTCGCGTATATTGTTGCAATTTCAATAAATCAAATCAAATCTATTGTTCATATTAACTGATTGATTTCTGTCTGAAATTGTGTAATTATATAGTTCATAAAATAAAGTATATCTTTCCTTTCCCCCCAGATTCTGGTTGTAACAGGAGACATCTGTGATGACGAAGTAAGGAAGAACCTGGTGGACCAGACTGCTCAGAAGTTTGGCAGGATCGATGTGCTGGTAATAAAACTATCATATTCATGGTGTTTAAACTCTATATGATTTGTATATCGTATCTAGATTTCCTTTTTTGTTCCTGGTACATTATTACAATACCTTGCCATTGCACACATCACATGATGATCAGTAACAAAAATTAAGATGAGGAGGAACGTAATATTTGGACTTATCCCTCAACTAAATCGTATATGATGAGAAAGCGCGTATGCAATACATGACATTATATATCTATTCTCTCCCATTCCAACAGGTTAACAATGCCGGCATCGGAAAGTTTAGTGATCTGGAGACATTAGACATGGCGGAGTATGACAGAACGATGGACGTCAACGTTCGCAGTGCGGTCAGACTGACTCAGTTGTGCGTTCCACATCTCACAAAAACTAAAGGTATCTAACTTTCATTTACGATGCCAGAGAGAGATCTAGAGAGATCTAGAGAGGGAGCTGGAGAGAGAGGTACAGAGAGAAAGAGGTCGAGATAGAGAGGTAGAGAGAGAGAGATGGAGAGAGGGGGAAGAGAGAGGTACAGAGAGAAAGAGGTCGAGATAGAGAGGTAGAGAGAGAGAGAGATGGAGAGAGGGGGAAGAGAGAGGTCAAGAGAGAGGTCGAAAGAGAGATTAGAGAGAGGGAGAGATGTTGAGGGTTCGATCGAGAGAGAGGTCGATCGGGAGAGAAAGGGAGGTCGAGAGAGAGAGATGTCGAAAGAGAAGGAGAGAGAGAGAGAGAGAGAGAGAGAGAGAGATACCACTGTTTGCCTTTGCCTATATGAAATACAACTTGTTATGACATCTGTAGTATATACTGTTTAAAATATTGCTTGTTATTCCCAGGTGCCGTTGTAAATGTGTCCAGCATAAATGGGGTACGATCGGTAAGTTTTTCTCCTTCTGGGAATCGAACAAGTTCAGGTCAGTGTTGGACTTACCAGCACACTTGCAAACGGTTTATCTTATCATAATAAAACCCAGTGGTTTATTCATATTGCCTAGCAATTGGGTTTATTCATTGATTTATAAAACAACAATATTTACAATAAGCCGGCTATGTAAGTAAAGAGGGAAAGCATTGTGTTTATATTTACCGAAGGAAAATATTGTTTTTGGTCAGTTTCCTCTTCTTCCGTCCCAAACAATGACCTCTGACCTGACCAATGACCTGATTTGTTGACGTCTCACACCATGGTAACCATGTGCAATTTAGTGACCAGCTTATTCCTCTTCAGATGTCAGGATGTCTCGCGTACAGCATGAGCAAGGCAACACTGGACCAGTTCACAAGATGTGTGGCGCTTGGTTAGTAACATTCGTAAAATTATTTGCAAGATCTATACTTTACAATATCAGAAAGATGTTTCTTGAATTGATAAGCAGTTATGTTTATGTCACTGTCTCTCGAGACAAGAATTACCTTTGATTTTTCAGAACTAGCTTCCAAGCAAATCAGGGTCAACTCTGTCAAGTGAGTTTTTTATCCGCAACACACACATCTTTTAAATTACCTATGTGATGTATAGTAGTTGTTTTTGTCAGGTTTGCATTCATGCAACCACTCGATTTTGCGAGATGTAAATTTGCTGTTTTTGATATTCCAAAGTTGCGCTGGACATGGATTTGTGCTGGAAATGACCTTTTTTGGATTAAAAAAAAAACATATTCATAACTGTTTTATCTACTTATTCCTGACATTCTATCTTTGCTGTCTATCCACAGCCCTGGTGTGATCCCGACAGACTTTTTCAAAACTATGGGAATGCCTGAAGAGAAGATCGCCCAGGTATAAGATCTAGCGTCCTCTGAAGGAGCACTTAAGATAATTCATTTTTGATAGACAATTAATCAATACATACTACATAATTAGTCGCATTAATGTAATACCAGACTTAAAGCTCATTTATACATTAATCCGTTTTGATAAAGCACATGCATCACGTTGTTTTGTCTTTTAGTTGATGGAACGTTGCAAGACCTTCCACGCCCTGGGGAGGCCCGGAGAAGTGTCCGAAGTTGCGAAGACCATCGCCTTCCTGGCCTCGTCTGACGCGTCCTTCATAACCGGCGCCCAGCTCTCAGTGGACGGCGGATGGCACCTCATGTGTCCGCGTTAACTTTGTTAACTTGAAAGATAACATTTGCAAAGAAAATGCATAATGTTTACCTTCGTAACTGAAGAATAAAAGATTAAAATATTTAAGCTTGTATTCATGATTAATATGGACTGTCATTATATCGCTGTGGGAAGAATGTGCCTTCTTCTATGTGCTTAAATGTGTATTTGGTATATAGCCTGCACCGTAAAAAAAGATACCATTACAACAAAGAGAGCCCTGTAAAATGCCTAAAAACACACCAAAAGTTACCCTCCAAGCAGAGGTTTGGGTTTTGAGGGTATTTTTAGCGTGTTTTTAGGCTTTTTTATCGGGGTTTCTCTTTTGCACTGAATTTTTTTTTTTCACCGAACCCATTTTTAAACCAAACCAAATCTTGGGTTTGGTGGGGAAAAAAATTCAGTGCAAAAGAGAAACCCCGATAAAAAAAGCCTAAAAACACGCTAAAATACCCCCAAACCTCTGCTTGGAGAGTAACCATTATGCTGAAGAAAAACTCCGTACATCGTCCACCATACGTATGTGTAGTACAGTATTGTTTTTCTTAGAAGCGTTGCAATGGATATTTCTGGCTCCAACACATACATTGATATTCATTCAATCGTCGCCATGTTGATGATTTTTAATGCCTTCCTTGTTAGGCTTTTTTTTAAGTCGTGAAATGTGCATGACTGATATCACTAGAATTCCGGTAAGATCATGAGAAAGGTGATCATATAAGACACGCATTTTTAATGCATGTGGCCCCCAAAGTAACGAAAAACTGAGTTTCAAACTTTCGAGAGAAGCGCTGTGGTTGATGGGAATGTTTAATAGGGAGAACCCGGAAGTAGAAGAGCCCACCAACCCTTCCCATGGTTCCCAGCGCGCGTGGGGAGGGCGGAGTGAAAAACAGAAGAAAAGCTGCGTGTAGCACAGACCACACTGTCGGCGTTTTACACCTGGAATTTAGGGGAATCTTCGATATTTTGCAGGAGAAACGTCGCAGTAACGTCCACATTCCATCTGTAGGTCGAAAATAACGAGGTAAGACTGTAAGAGCGTCTACCACACAGTCAGCTGCGTGATTTTGTTGGAGGGGGAGGGGGGCGACTGGGATCGTCTCTCTAGATATCGTATCATATGAATTTGATCAAATTGATCATTGATATATGATTGGTCAAATTGATTACTATGATAGACTTGATACCTTGTACAAGAGAGAACTGATTCAATAATGATTCAATAAATTTGTCTGACTCTGAGCCGTGTGATACTAGTAACTAACGTTAGCTAGCTGTATACACACGGGGTTCTAAAATTTTGGTTTTCACATGGGCCCCCTATTAAATAGTATTCCAATAATCCGAACGTGTAATGGCATCCTTGGGTTGCTTGTGTAAAGCAGGTATCACTTTGCCAACCTGAAATTTTCAAGTAAATGCATTTATATGATAGAACTCATATGATAATTCTATTGTGCAGTTTACTTTGCATTTAGATTGTCTATTTTATGAAGGAGCTTCAACAAAAAAATATAACATCTTTGGTTTTACCATGTCTATCATCTATTTTTTCATTGTATAATATTTGATGTTCAGCTGTTTAGGTTCCGGGTCGGAGTTTAATTCTGACCAGAGTCTAAGTAAGTGCGGAGTAAATCGCCGGAAACGTGACTTTGTATGGTATGTTTTGGCCGCGATATCCCTGAAATCGTAATATCTGTGTACATATCTTTGTATTTTCTGAAAAGCCTGTTAGTTGTAGCCTTTATAGGTGGCGTAATGTTGGTGGTCCAGCTAAGACTTCCTGGTATTCGTCCGCGCGGATGGTTATGTGGCCTTTTCGCCTGACCGCCGGGATGGTACGTTCTATATGCGTTCTGGGTGTGTTCGGGCCATCGAAGATAGCGATAAACTTATCGCATCGATTTTAATTAAATTCAAATTTTGGAAACATTAGGTTCTGAGCTTCTTCGAGTACTAAGCCGTTACCCTGGGAAAATTCGTTTTTTCCATGCAGCCATGGTTAAAAATGACGAAAAAAATGACCCCTTTTTTCAAAATGTACTTTGATGTGCCTCATTTACCCCTAAATAAATTGGGCGCAGAAAATATCAATCAAGTGTATTGATAAGCGGCACGGCACCCCTTTCCACCAAAAGAGTGAAAAATTCCGACCCGCGTTTAGTACAGAAATGACAGCCCGTCGGGCTGAGGGTGTC
>NW_017804265.1:330395-422551 GCF_001625305.1 Branchiostoma belcheri | reverse complement strand
GTTACTACTTTGGGGTTTCCGGTAAACGTAACCGGTACGTATACTACTAGTCGGGTCCGTACGGTCGGCCCCCGCCCCCCCTTTCCCGTCCGCCCCCCCACCCCCCCCCCGGCCTCTCCGTGAAGGGCAGTTTTAATCGTTTCTGGACGATAAAATGTTCTCAAATGAATTCACTTTCTATGTCATTTCATGTGAGTCGACCTCTAAATTTGACTTCCGCATAATTTCGGCCAAGTCTTTCCATTTATGGTGACTTAACTGACATTTTACAGGAAAATTCGATTGTTTTAGGCCTATTTAAGGCAAAACTAGGTTTTCTGATTTTCGGTTCAGGGCTCCTTAAAATCGCGAACTTCTTTTCGTTGGCTGGCGTTAAGTGGTAGCCTAATAAGTACTTCACGCAACTTCGCAGCAATTTTTTCAACTAATCGCTCCTAGCCACGGCAACATCACCCAGATTGTGTTTTGCGCCTCGTAAGAACGCAGTTTTTCACACATTTAAGGTGCGCTGTGCTACTTAATAGGCCATTCACGGCAAAGTAGTGAAGAGTTTGGTGTCGGACTCGTTTGATTCGGAAAGTGCGAGCTCAGTTCTATCACTCAAGGTCAAAATCTGACGTATTCTTCATTTTAATGTAAAGCGGTGAAGCAAAAACGCTACCCCCTGCTGTTTAACTTGGACAACGCATGACGTCACTGCGTGACGTCATCGATCCCAACTTTAAAGAGGTTTCCCGCAAGTATGCAGCACAGAAAGAACGATAAAACCACATCTATCCCTAGCCAATGACCAGAGCGGGCGTTTCCTTCCGTTTTATCTGATTTGAAAAAAGCGAAACCCCAAAAAACGGTACTTTTTAATTTCTCCATTGTAATGCTGCCTAGGGGCCGCGTCTTGGCAAAAGTAGCCATAGAACACAGTGTTTTTCACATGACTTTAAACCGCTGCCGCGGGAAAAGTAATGATCGCATACAAGCCAAATTTAGATATATGATAGATATAATGTTTCTGAAGAATATTAAATTTTTTTAATGAAAATTAATCTCCTTAAGGTTCCGGGTCGGAGTTTAATTCTGACCAGAGTCTAAGTAAGTGCGGAGTAAATCGCCGGAAACGTGACTTTGTATGGTATGTTTTGGCCGCGATATCCCTGAAATCGTAATATCTGTGTACATATCTTTGTATTTTCTGAAAAGCCTGTTAGTTGTAGCCTTTATAGGTGGCGTAATGTTGGTGGTCCAGCTAAGACTTCCTGGTATTCGTCCGCGCGGATGGTTATGTGGCCTTTTCGCCTGACCGCCGGGATGGTACGTTCTATATGCGTTCTGGGTGTGTTCGGGCCATCGAAGATAGCGACAAACTTATCGCATCAATTTTAATTAAATTCAAATTTTGGAAACATTAGGTTCTGAGCTTCTTCGAGTACTAAGCCGTTACCCTGGGAAAATTCGTTTTTTCCATGCAGCCATGGTTAAAAATGACGAAAAAAATGACCCCTTTTTTTCAAAATGTACTTTGATGTGCCTCATTTACCCCTAAATAAATTGGGCGCAGAAAATATCAATCAAGTGTATTGATAAGCGGCACGGCACCCCTTTCCACCAAAAGAGTGAAAAATTCCGACCCGCGTTTAGTACAGAAATGACAGCCCGTCGGGCTGAGGGTGTCAAATTGCTCGAAATACGGAGGGAAACTCCGGTCCGAGACCTTTAGAAAGCTTTTGTCTGTAACTTGAGTGTTTCCATCATATGATCTGCAGACACCTGTCGAGATGAGAATTATCCAGCTGAAGCTGTGGCGCCTGTGCAGCTGTTTCACCGTCATCTTCAACTTCTTCAAGCGCCTGCTGTGGAGGTCGCGGGGTCGGCGGAACAGCGACACCCCCCTGCCCTCTCACAACAGTGGTACGGTCCCGGTACAGACACCGGCAGCATCAGGGAATGAGGTAAAATGCACTGTGGGAATATGTGGTATAAAATGCATTTGAGTATGAGGTTAATATGTTTGAAAGAGCATGTTTGAGAAAGGGAGGGACCAAGAAATATCAGCGCCATATTTTTCTGTAGAAAAACAGACATATTCAAGGCTTCAAAATACACTACCGGTAACCTTAATTTCTGTATACGTATCTGTATAGCCTGTATAACCGCCCTTCGGCGTAACACACCAGCTTCGCAGGCACGCGGCATGGCAGCAGCTGGCTACATCACACCGATCGACTTGTTACACCGAACCCTTGAACATCTAACTCTAGAATTTCAATCTCCGAAAGCCTCTATCCACTAGATAGCTTAAAATGTCTACTTACCATTTGTGGAAAAAAACACTGTTCCTGGCATAGATTTTGGCATTTTAAAGAGCTACAGTTGATCACAAATACTTGAAGTAAACAAACACTCAATGTCTCATATACATGTCCTATACAGCACTTAAGTCACAAGTTCTGTCCTTGTATGGCAAATTCTAACTTGTGACTCACTCGTATGCCCTAATATAGCAAATTTCTAACTTATCACTCACTCATATTTCCAAATATGGCAAATTCTAACTTGTCACTCACTCCTATGTCCTTATAATTATATGGCAGCCAGAGCTGACGTCCTGGGCAGACTGGGGTGATGGTCCCACCAGTGTGGAGGTTGTCCCTAGCAACGCACAGGAGGACGACACCGACCAACCAGAACCCGACTACTTCCAGGACATGGCTCCGCAGATCAAACGACAAACCAAGGTGGGCATTTCAAAAGATGTCTAGTTGCTAGAAGTTGCATGAATTGTATTGTCAAAGCACATTTAATCTCATACAGTATACATGTACACTCCAATACTGTGCAGAGTCTTGTAAGGTAGGTTAGTCTCTTAGTATGTTTGTTATATAGCAAATTAGCAATAGATGCCATACATTGTGCCTAGTACTAGTGAGTGCTAGTACAATTGTTGTGCAGTGAAGTGTAAACTTTTTAAGTCAACTCAAAGGTTAACAAACATCGTCCTGTATTGTAACCCAAAACATTTGTCTAGTAGTTCTTTTGAGCCATGTTTTTAGGTGAAAACTGAAGAAAAGTCTTATACCTCCTTTAATTTGATCCTGTGTCTCTCCACAGATCATGGTGAAGAAAAAAGTCCATTCTGAGCCGATGGAGGACCTGGGGAGCCTGTCCAGCCGTCTGTCTGCCAGTACTGATGCAGGGCTCTTACCTGTGGTGAGTAAACAACAAACAATCAAACATCACAGTTTCGTGGCTATTTTGTTGTTACATGTTTGTACATACTATCATAAAAGTTCAAAGCTCAAACACAGGACCTTTGCCTTGCCTCCCATGCTGGAAAATGTCCCCAACAGAAGCTAGCCACACATTTACCTGAGTAAGGAAATAGGTGTTACATGCCTTGGGATTCGATCCTAGGACCTCTTCTCTTGAACCTGTGTCAACCATCTAAACCACAAAGTCACATATTCAAATGAAAGTTCATATGTGTTGGTATTATCCATAGTTGTAGAGTAGTAAAGTTTTGTTCCAAGCATACATTTGATGAAGGTCCATGGGATCAACTGAAATTTTATAGTGAGTTCCTTTCTTGTGTTGGAACAAAGATAAAACTCTTCAACCACACAAAGTCACATGTTTCACCATGATATCTCCCTCCAGAGTTCTGAGCTGGAGACGTGGACAGACGACGGGAACGCGTGGGAGGAAGACGGAGACTCCATGTTGGCATGGGAAGCCGAGGCGGCGATACGGGAGCAGCGTCAGGCGGAGCGCGAGAGGAGACAGGTCAGTGTTAGAAATACCCATCTGCTAACTGCATTTTGCAGAGACATTTTCAATAGTGCAGAGGAGAAATGAAGCAACCTACAGTTTTGCAGACTGAAAAAAAAAATCAGGCTAGGGGGTATAATTGTTGTTACCGCTAGTTACCGCTAGGGGGTATAAGAGCTTTTGTGTTTTCTACTGAGGCTATAACATAGAAGTAATTTTGCTTGCATTTTTCAAATTACATGTAAAACAATGTTGTATATGACATGGGTTTAGGTCCGCTTTTATAAGAGTGTACTAGTATTTGCAGAAAGTATTTCTGAACTGCAGAACAAAATTTAGACATTCTATAATATTGCAGAACACTAAAAAAATTATATCTACCACTACAGGCCAACCAGCAGCGCAGGAAACAGGAGATGGAGGCACAGAGGGTCGCTAGGCAGCAACAACATAGACTTGCCGTTAAACTTACGTCATAGCAGTAACATAAGCCACCTTCATGTACAGGGTTCTTGCCAGGATTTTTTAGCGTAGGGGCCCCTTACACTGTGATTTGGACCACCTACACTGATTTGGACTCCCAATACTGTGATTTGGCCCCTACACTGCCTTTCAGCCTGTGTATGTCTTTTGAGGAGGACCTTGTGATATAAGCCACCGTCTTGTAAAGGGTTCTTACTAGACGTTATGAGTGTAAGGGCCCCCTTATCTGTGATTGCTCTGATTTAGCCCCCTACACTGTCTTTCAGCAACTGTAGGATTGTTTCTTTTGAGGAGGACCGTTTGACCTTTGATACTTTAGTAAATCTTTTAGAAATAAAAATTTGACTTCAGAGTGAAGCTATAAAAGAGGGAAAATTAACTTAACAAAATTTGACCATCAATTTGCAGGAAATAGTGTCTTGGAGGGTTATAAAATGTTTTAAAATGTTTTGGGGAGAATGTATTTGAGGTCATGTCTTTAGGCCTCAACACATGGCTTGTGCCGTGGAAAGTTGTCCTTCTGTACCTGACCCCTATGCTGAGAAAAAATGCTGGTGAGAACCCTGCTGTCTATGTCATGTAGAAACTGTTCATTTCTGTATTACATTTCATTATATGTCATCACAATATTTGTCCATGCTGCAATATCAGTTTCATTGTCTACAAATAAGGTAAATATTGGTTCTAGCATAGATAGAAGCTTGTATGATATCATGCAATATCATTCAAAGGCGACGAAGTCCTTTCCAGTAATTTTAACAGACCTAGATAAACAGAATTCTTATTGAAGACCCCAAGCTTTTTTTTACTTGTATATACATGTAATAGTAAGAACTGCGAGAAATATAAGATCATGTCATTGTTATTGAAGAGCAAAACCAAAGGACATCATAAACGTCCACATCCCTTATAGATGGTTTGTTCCATTTTGGGGGGGTTGGGGCCCAAAACCACCAACAGATACAGCTCCAAAATACAAAATGGTTGGTAAATGAAAGACATATTTCCCTGTGCAATAGAATTTATCATTTTATTTTACCAGTAGCAAATATTTGCTGAGATGCAAATGTAATCACAATTCTATGATTGTTATGATATTTGGTATGCTTGTAACTGTGCTGTAAGTGTCAGCAAAATAAATAACAAGTTCAATTTTAGGCCTCGGTAGCAATTTTCCTTGTTACTACTGTGGAAGCTTTAGGCTCCCAAATAAGTGATGTTGGCTTGGGCCACCTAGCAGGATTTTCTTGAACCGCAGGTAGGTTTATGTTGGAAATGAGAGTAATAAACTCTTAACATGAAAAGCTACAGCAAGGTCAGCACTGATTTTTAATTTCTTCAATCGCCATTTTGTATGTTCTATGTGAAAAGAATTTTAAGTTTATTATTTTGCCAAGAATTTTGGTTTCACTCATTCCATAATAGACATCTGAATTTGATCATTGTCAGCAGATCGTTACATGTACATTTTGTAGTTCAATATTTCACACTTATTACAGTATTAAATGTCGGAAACTGAGAATAAAGCGGTTTGATAATTTGTGTATTGCAGACTTTGTGTAGTTCAGGCTCCTGGCTGGAAAAAAAGAGATGCTAGCAAATAAAGAAATTGATCATCTTCAGATATCGCCACATTGTGTATATCTAAATAAATTGCAATATGGGGAATAAGAGACATATTTTTACTGCCACATTTTTCTCACGTACATTCCGACATCCGCAGAATAGCATGGTCACGTGTAAAAAAAACACGGGAAGTCAGTTACGATTACAATTTCCCGTCCCAACATCTGCTTGGAGATCAGGTGCCCGATCGGGCGCGCGGGAACAGGTGGATCGGCGCAGTGCACGCCGGGAAAAATCCCCACCCAACAACAAGGAAGATGGCGGCCGCGGAGAGAAGAAAACTTCCTGGTGCGATTCTTGTTCCGTGATCTCCTGCCTCTAAACCGCGGACAGGGGAGGAATTGTTGGCGGGGGCAGCGCAAGGATCCGCCCGTGGACATGGGAAGCCAGGCCCGAGCTGTGCTGGCGGCTGCTTTGCTGTACAGCGCTGTGACGCTTGTGCAAAGTGCGCCAGTGGGGAGGGGCATGTTTGTTTGGGGATGCAGGTAGGACCGTTATGTCTGTACACCACATAATCGTGTTAATACAATTTGTATAGTTGGAGGGGAATGGACGATAAGTATTAACACTTTTAGGAGGTCGTTTTGGCATAACGGCAGAGCGTTCGGCTCGGAACCAAGAGGTCCAGGGTTCGAACCCTGCTTGTCACCGATCTTACTCTTGGGACAGGCACTTCCACGACTTTCCTGGATGGAGGCCTGGCGAACCCCATCTCGTATTTAGCCCCAAAAAAGTAGCAGAATCTTCAGGTACTCGAAGGCGGCTGCCTCAAAATGAAAGAAGAGGTGGTATATGAGTGCGTTAGAAGGTTAGTTGTGTGTATATAAGGGATGATGACATAGGAAATACGGTATGACATAGTTGTGACGGGTCAGTGCTGTACCAGGTCAGGCGGAAACATACTTCCGGTGGGCGCGGCACCACACAGGGAGGGGGAGGGACGGCAATAACAGCTACAGGAGGAGATCAGATGGTGGACTGCACCTCCTTCTATAGTAGTATAGAACTACTAGTACACTAACAATGACAGTCACCCATACACATGCATGCACACACAATCACAATCACCCATAATAACACAGACAAACAATCTTTAGATACAGATATGTAGATGTTGGGAAACGTTTTACATGTCATTTGAAAAATGCATGCAAGTTTACTAATATATTATAGAGTCAAATTTTCTTATTTCTCGTAATGTTAAATAAACTATACTGACACCACCCCTAGCAGATTTGTTTATTGTTTCTATCAGTGGCCCATATCAAAAGCAAAACAAAGTTACAACATACAAATAGGCAAACAGAAATTTACATGTCATACCAGGCTAGTGTTCATTTTCTATTCCTTTTTCGTGTCTGCCCAATATGCAAGTGACTGCAATGTATTTTACTTTTTTTAGTGTATTGGTATGAATGGAAACAATAAACCAATCTTGATAGTAGTGTGGCCAGTATTGACTCTGTGTGAATTGCTTGATAAAATTCTGCAATGATAAGCGGATTTATATAGGCTATATCAGCCTCTTTATCCGACCATTATTATGTTATGTTATGATAAAAATGTCTCTGCAAAATGAAGATTGCAGGTGGGTATATGTATTTCTAACACTGAATGTGTTGTTGTTTTTTCCCAATTGTCCTACAGGTTTACACTGGTGGTGAACAGTTCTTTGTCAGCTGACTCCTGGTCAGGCCGGTTGGTACTGGATGGAACACCGGTGGAGACATCCTGCAGCTTAGTGAACCGTCAGGCTGATGTCAGCCTCACTCCTGGACATACAGGGGGGAACCATGTGGTGCTTAAGGTTTGTTTGTTTGTTTGTTTGTTTGTTTGTTTAGAATCTCCATTAGTGTGAATTTCACACTATTCTTCCTGGAGTCTGTAGTGAATAATGAAAAATGAAAATCAATAATCAGATAACTATTTGGATCTTCGCACACCTGGGCAAGGTAGGGGGGGAGCTTAAGGTAGGGAAACTTCTTAGTTTAAATCTAGTACATGTAACGTTACATGTACATCATTGAGCCACAGCAAGTAAATCAAGATATAAGTCTGTCCTGGTAAAATAAATAAACAATTGTCAATGGAGAATAGAGAAAGGCGATAGACCAGAGAGTGAGTAAAATATACGGAGCAAATGCAATAATATTTTAATAATGTATCTTTTGTATGTGTTATGTATTGTTATTGTAAAGAAATATCAACATTAATTAAGTAACAAATAACATTGTGAACAAACCTCTGCATCCAGTGAAACATGGTCAAACAGTATTGTATTAGTGTGTGACTGACTGATACACACGTATTGTACCATAGAATGCAAAAAGAAGTAAAACAGAAATCCTGACAAAGCTTTAAGCTATTGAAGACTATTCAATAATACTAGTCCTAACATTTTTTTTGTCCCCAACAGTTCACAGATGACTTGCCAGAAAAAGGAGAAATCTACATTAGATGTGGTCAGGTGGTCTCCTGTTTACAAGTAAAGTCACCAGGTGATCATGAATGCCATTGTTTACATTTGCTTGCAAATACGAAGTATCAGATTATATTCATGTATGAGGTCTTGGTCTTGGCATTGCATGAAGTCTGAAAAGATACCTTGAAGTTACACATAGGAGGTTTAAGATTTTTACCATGTCTTGTCCTTTCCCCCTGTGCTTTCATGTTGATTTTAAAACATTTTGTTTCTCAGATTATTCAACAGTTTTGAAGCACAAAAGCAGAACTCTGATGGCTGCAGTAGACAGCTCCCAGGATGCACCATTATTTCCCATAATCCTGGTTGGTGTGGTCAGTGGAGTGGTCATTCTGCTGGCAATGCTCCTGCTCTGTGCAGCATGTGCACAAAAGTAAGTACAGCAAAGTAATCTAAAACACGAGTCAACTTTTGATGCTCAGTCTATGTTCACAAGTTTGAAATTGTGATAGGTCAGGGCTCGAAAAACTTTCTGCATACATGTACTTGCACTAGTGCAGGTAACATTGAAAATCACCTGCACCAGACAAATTTTACCTGCACCACTGAGAATTTAGGAAATATGGACCATTCTAAAAGCTGTTCAGAAACCATTGTACATGTACATATATGGGAGAGCTTCCATTGCGGGTAGATGAATACACGAGACAAAACAGCACGTTGGCAGAATGCACTGCACCTGCGCAAAACCCCCATTTTTCCTGTTTTCGTTGGATTTTTGGTCAACGTTGCATTAGAAATTTGCCTGTTGCAGATGATATTTTTTCCAACATAACATTTGGAAACTACAGACGGAGTGTTAACCTTATATGCATGAATACAACCTTATATGACATGTTCTACAGAAGAGCTGTGCACAATTGCAATACATTATGGGTTTCGCACAGGTGCAGTAAGTTCTGCTGACATGCTAGACAAAACAATGCTGACACTACAGTTTTGCAGGTGTTGAGAGGATCACATCTATCTGTTTTTACAGACAGATGAGTGAGGAAGCCGTCCCTACAGCTGTGGACAGTGGAGTCACCATCACTAGAAGCCGAAGTCTGGTAATGATTTGTTCAACAGCATTTTTGGACCATCAAAAGACGTTCCTGCATTATTTATAGCATGGATAATGACTTAGTCTTGCAACAATGTTCCTGCATGCACATTTTAATCAATATCTGTGTTCAGTCAGCTAGAATAACTTGCTCTTAGGAAGGTAAAAATGCACATGTAATAAAATTCAATATAACTGCTCTTTGGACTCTGATTGCCAAAAAGTTTGACACCACTGATTGCCTAATTATGTCCTTCATTTGCATACTTGGGACAACTTACTAGTAAGTAGTCCATTTTACCACCCTTCATTTGCATACTTGTGACAAGTTAAATGGTGCCATTACCATCCCTGTTACTTAGAACATGGACAGCAGGAACATAGTCAGTGCTGACCAGGGGAGCCGGCTGGCCGCACACGACCGGCCCGAGTCGGGAGAACTTCTGGGCGTTGGCATGGCAACCAAGGAAAATGGCGCCGTCAGGCTCAGCGGGGGTGAAGGTCAGTATATTTGTGACATGAAGGTTAATTTCACAAATTGCACACTTTTTAAATTTTTTTTCAGTTTTTTTGTCTTATTGAAGTTTGGTTAATATAGAGATTTTTTGTGCATGGACTTTATTTTCTTGCTCATTGGTTGATTTTATTGATTTATTTGCATATTGAAGGAATCCAAATCAATTCCAGGGTGACAAAATTCTGACGATATAAGCTCCCTGTCACTTTTGATTAATTGCTTACATCACGTATCAGTAAAGTCTAGTGTGAATAAGATCACGTATCTGTAACCCTAACTCTTGCAAGATTACATTTTGAAGTGATTGGTCATTAATTATCCTGATAAAGGCGACAGTGGTAACTGAAAATTTGATCTCTGTGTAACAGTGTGTTGGAATAAAGTTCAACTTTTTACTATATACTATGAAACAGTGAAATGTTTTGTTTCTCCATCAGGTGATCCTGAGTGGCACAGGAAGTCCATGTCGTCACGGAAACTGCCAGACCTTCCATCGCCGCCTCCAGGAGCAGGAGGGGGTAGCGGCACAGAAAAGAAGAGCAGTGAACAGGGCAAGGTACCTGCAATCATAGGACGGAGTTTTGGCCAGCAAAGTATTTCTGTACTCAAACACTGAAGAGGCAACAGTTGTGTAGCCAAATGAGCCGGATATGTACATGTATTTGTGTTTTTGCTTGCATTTTGTGCTGGACTTTGCCATTGAAAATACAGGGATTACCCCGGTAGATGCAATTTTTTTTTTAATTTCTCAGAGGGAAGAAAGTGCTATGCTTTTTTTTTAAATGTAAGCCTGTAATCAGTAATCATAATAATCAAACATAAAATATAATAACTTAAATAAACTTAAGATAGAAAAGATATCAAATTAGAAGATACAACAAGAACTTCTGATACCTCAGAAAAAGGGCACTGTACTGGGTATGACTTGTATGTGACCAGGGAGCTATGAGCACGTCGGCAGAACGTACTGCACCTGCGCGAAACCCGTAATGCATTAGCATTTCGGCAGAATGTCTCATATAAGGTTGTATTTGCTCATATAAGGTTAGCATTTCGACAGTAGTTTCCAAATGTTGTGCCGGAAAGAATATCCTCTGCAACAGGCAAAATTCTGATGCAACGTTGACCAAAAACCCAATGAAAATACGGGGTTCTGCGCAGGCGCAGTACGTTCTGCCAACCGACGTGCTGGAGCCAGGTATCATGTAAGTGAACGTGTCCTCCTCCCCAGGTGTCAGATGACTCAGAGCCCCTGCAGGAGTCCCAGTACGAGTCAGCGTCCAGCCGTGGAGCGGAGGGTCCGTACGAGTCCATCCCCGACAGGAACTTCCCGTCCCAGGACGACCTGTATGAGGCCGTGAAGGACCAGGACTCTGGCGGGCGCCGGCGCGAGGCGGGGTACGCCAGGATGAAGGACGTAGAACAACAGGGGTAGGAAAATTTCTGCTGATCATTATATTCCAATCCTATTTTTTTTTTTTAATTGCTGCTGGTCATTAGTGTTTATTATGTGTTATGGTTATGACAAGTTGATATGTGTGGTTCTACACATGGCTTTTGGTTCACTCAAAAGTGAAATCATGTTTAAAGCAATTTTCACCATCTTGGAAAACTTTTCTACACACATATACCTGGTGTACACATACACACAAATACCTGTACATTGTACACACACATTCCTGCATTATGCACAAACATGCACACACAAATATTTACACACACATGTACACAAACACAGGTAGAAACAATGGAAAATAATAGTAATTAAAATTTCATTTTTTAAATCTTTCATCAGCTCTCACCATTTATTCTAGTTATGGCTTTACTTGTACCTGTGCCTCTATAGTACTGTGATCACAATCATGACTTGGAGGACTGACCAAAATGCCCTTTTCTTCAGGTTGGTAGGCCCAGAGACAAGTGAACCAAAAGGTGCTGTAGGAGGTACTGAGTCTGTGGAGCTGTCCGAGGTAGCCCCTCCAGTGCCTGTCAAAAACTATGACCCCAACGACATGTTAGAGGAGGGAGACGGGGCTGTTAAACAGGCAGCGGCTGCAGTGGACAGCAAAAAGACTCCCGACTATACAGAAGTGACGGCTCGGGAGAGCTTAGCGAGTATCAGGCAACGCGAGGCGGCTGCTGTGAGCAAGGTGCCGCCGAATGTGTACTATGAGGTGAGCTGGTTGGTCAAGTGATTGGCAGGAATTATCACAAACTAACAGATCATAGGCAACAATTATTGTGTAACTGCTTACGTTTCGATGACTGTTGGACATCTTCCTTTAGAGATTCTGACTAGTCAGACTTTGTAATCGCAAAACAAACTTAGCCATGTTTAGGATTGTGTTCTCGTCGCAAAAGCGTCACTTTCAACGGCTACATATAGTGGCAAGAATCAGTACTCCAGTCAGAAGCTCTGAGGAAGGTATCAAAATGTATCCAAGGAGAGACAGTTCTGTATCGGTATAGCTGGGATAACTGCCCTTCAGCGTAACACACCAGCTATACGTTAACTGTACATGTATGTGTAAAAAGAAGTTAAAGTTCAATACTATTATATGGAATTGAAGGTTGTCTTTAAAATAATTTAACTTTTTGCAGGTTCAGGACAACGTCTACGCCCAGGTGGACAATGGTGCTGCCCCAAAAGGAAGAACAGCTGGCCCCCCTGCCCCTCTCACAACCCCCCACCCCTCCCAGATGCTCACCCCCCACCCTCAGGAGGGGGAGCCCCTGCCCTGAGGACGGCAGCACCTGATAGTGTACACCTGCGCCTGCCCGACCCCCCTAACCCTAGGAACTCAACAACATCAGGTCAGTACTACCTTTGTTTTTGTATGCACTGGAAAGGTATATAAGTGAGGACTTCATGCACTTGTGTCATTAGCCTCTGTACACTTGAAGAAGCCACACAGGCGAAACCAGTCGTGTGACAGGCTGAACAAAAAGTTCTAAACGGGAACTATACGGCTCCAGATGTCTTACTGAGGGACGACTGCGTGTGCAAGATGTCGGTAGCTTGAGGAATGAATCCCCTCTACCTTTGTTTTTGTTTTTTTTAAACATTTCTTTATTCATAAGAAGCTCAAATCAACCTGCAAGCTGCTTTTCATTGTGGTCATGAGGGAAGAGTCCGACAAAATTTATCAAAAAGGTAAAGTTTGCATTATGTCAACTTGGGAAAGATAAAATTTACATCATTCAGGAACAACTGGATAAATGGGATATAGCAGTGTATAAGTACTGTTTGGCAGATATCTTTTTTTTGCCTCCTTCATTGTAGGCCAGTGCTTTTCTAGGTCTTCATCATGCAGTTGTTTATCACCACTTCCAAGCAATGATTGATGGAATTTTGTACTGACTGTCCTTCCAGACATGCAAGACTATGAAGAAATCAACGACTTGCCTGTTGCGGTGCCCCCGAGTGACCTGTATGAAACTGTAGGAGGAGACACAACTGCAGGAGGAGACAGTAGTGCCCAGCCTACAGCAGCTGCTATCAGTAAGCCTACTGCTGCAACTGGACAGGCAGTGTATGCCAAGGTAAACTACTAACATGTAGTGTGTGTAGTCCAGTGTCAGCAACCCTGCCTTTGGACCAAGAGGTTAGGAGTTCAAATCCTAGCTGTTGTCGCTCACCTGTCAACTTTCTGCCCATTTTTCAGATAAACAAAGAACGCAGCAAATCAACCAAAGAGGGACAAGATGTGCCAAACCCTCAGGCAAGTTTTCAGGCAAGATAATAACTTTTTACAGTCCCTAGGATGGGACATTAGGCTGTGAGCCACTGTTCAGTGTGATTGTTGAAAAGAGCTGGTGGAATTTCCACATAGAGTCTATCTTTCTCTGTCATCACCAGTGGAAGATTAGTAACCTGGTTGTCATCTGCTCCTTTGCACTCACACTTGCTGCAAAGGAGCCCCTTTACAAAACAGATGGCACCCAGGCTAGGAGATTAGCTCTTCAGTGAGCTAAAACTGGATTAAGATCACTTTCCTTTCCATTCTCTACAGGACAGAGGAAACAAAGCTCACACCATCCATGCTGTGGACCAGCAGTCACTTCAGGCCACCCTGGGCGTGGCGGGGTCACAGGTCGATCAACTCTATGCACAGGTCAACAAACCCAACCGAAAGAGCCAAAAATCATCTAGTAGCGGGCCGGGCAATGAGGCGGAACCCCCCTATAGTAAGGTGAAAGATTCCGCAGGGGGGGAACCACCGTATAGCAGGGTGAAAGATCCCGTAGGGGGTGGTCAGAATGAACCCCCCTATAGTAGAGTTAAGGATGGTAGCAATGCCACAAAGCAGGAGGGGGCAGCAAGAAGCCTTGTAGACGCAAGGGATGATGGGTATGCGACCCTGAAGGATCCACAGGGCATGGGGGCTGGTATCCCATCAGCCACTGGGGCAGGGCCGGTGGGCCGTACCACTATCGTAGCAGACGGGGAGGACCTGGAGGGGTACGAGAATTTGGGGGACTGGGGGCAGCCGGGTGCAGTTGCACCAAAGGACCACCAGGGCGCGTCTTCTCCAGGAGAGCGAAAACTCGGAGAGACCTTCTGGCAGAAGGCGGAACATTTGTACGACGAAATTCCGCAGGCCAAGGCAGAGGACGAGGATCTCATCCCCACCACCGAGTTGTGAAGGTCATTCCAAGGTCGTACCAACAGTCCTGAAGGTCAATGAACGAAACCAACCCAAACCAAAAGATCATGTATGTCACAAATGTTTTCCATATTGTATCAAATATTATGGTACAGTCGCACCCTGTAAATTACCTGCTGGATTACCAAATGAAGGAGATCTCAGGCTACATGTGTTTGGCATATCCTACATAGACAGAGCAGAAATGATCTTTGATCACAATCTTCATTAGAATGTGAGTTATACTGTCCCCATGCAGTAGTGTGTTATACAGTAGTTCGTTGCTTGGTTGCTAGTTCCTTGTCAAACCAATTCGTGAGGGGGACAAGGCAGAATTTTTCTTTGTGCTTCAGAGTTGTTGTTTTTTTTTGAGCTGTAGAGTTTTCCTTTGTGCTATAGCTGTCAGCAGCTCCAGGATTGTCATTCCTTAAGTCTAGCTAGGTTTTTCTCTGTCGGCCTCGCCTACATAAATTTCATGCAAGTACTAGTAGACTGTGATCATGGTGCTAGTTTTGTAGCTGATGCACTGTGTCGGGCATAATAAGATGCACCCTGGTAGGTGCCAGCTACTGCCTTGAGCCTAGCATACATGTATGAAGAGAACAGGAGTATAGGTTTTTTTTTATAACACTTAGAGTGAGAACAAATCATTCAGCATCGAGCTAGGGAAGACATGCTAGACTAATAATATCTAGCAAAACGAATGCTGCAATAGATACATGTACCTAGCCAAGATCTAGCCTTAGCTAGCACAAGTTGTTCTTTGCTTTGGCATGATGTTTACCGGTAATACAGTAACATATATACCAGCCAAGCAGTTAAAATAATGCTTCAGTTCCAGAATAGAAAAAATATCCGGATAAAGATTATACGCGGAGTCCAATATAATATAATATAATTACAAAACCCAGGTTTTAACAGGTAATATGATAATATGCAAGATGCTCAATTCCACACAGCAGACATTTTAGGAGTTTTGTGTGGTTGTTAGGATTATTTTAGAGTCATATACTCAGACAGAAATGGAGAAAAGGTTTTAATTGCTGAATGCCTTGGACTGTAAACTACAGGACTTTGAAACCCCTATAAGCAGACTATATATCGTTCTAGTGCACTTGACACCAGTATTATCAAATACTGTTGAAATTTATTTTACTGTTTCCTGTCAAGAGGCCCTAAGATATGAGTTTAGACTGTGCTGCAGTCCATAGAATGTGTGTGCTGAAATTGACATAGATAATGTAATACTATATTCAGGCATATTAAATATACTCAAAGCATAGGAACTTTTTTTGCAGTTTCAAAGTTGTACATGTAATACAAGGCACCTTTGCATTGTTGTGAACACTTTTTACTCTTTGTATTCATTTTGCAACGATTGTAAATTTTGTAAATTTGTTTCTTTATGCTTTCATGCATTCACATCTTGTTTTTTTTACCCTGTTTGCTTTAGTTTGTATTTTATCATGTCTGCAATGTGAGGAATGTACTAGTATTCCACAGAATACTAAATGTGTGCAAAACTAAACAAAACACAAAGATTATTTTGTTTGCACTGTCATCACTTGTTTTGCTTGGAAATTTTTTTTTCCAGATCTGTTGTTGTTTTTGCTGTTTTTTTTCAATGAGATAGAAAAGATGCAATGGGTTTTATACCCCTACCAACCCTACTTCCATTATACATTACAACTTGTACTCAAGAAGACAATATTATGATGTGGGGAGGGGTGCAGAAGTTAGCATCAGATTGTAAATGATATTTAGTTTTTAGATAAGCTTCAGTATAACTTCTGAACTGTATTTCCCACCAAAGGAATTTAACCGAACAAACTACAATTCTACTGAAATGTTATCCTTACATTGTATATCATTTCAGACTGTATTTAGCCAAAGATGTATGCATGTGTTCCTCATGTACTTTGATTTTTGTATTATGTAGATAATGTATTATTGACCAGGATTGTATTAGATATATCTCTGTACCCATCCCTTAGTTACAACAGTACTTGTGTTGATTTCTTACATGACAAAAACAGTAACGTATGTCGTTTGAGATTATGATGTAGTGTACTAGTATAAGTTTAAGTCTCAAAATATAAAGTACACTACTTTAAAAAATTGGTAGGAGAATTCTGAATATGTAGAATCAGCGCATTTCAGATATTCAGATTTTTTAAAGGCCTCGATAACACCTTTTTATGTGGTATGCAGTCTTATTTAGGGTGCCCGTCAGAATGTCAAAGACATGCTTTTTAAATAGGATGCTAAAGTTAGAGCAATGTACTAAGTGAACTTCTCTTAAGCATCAAAATAATACTCGTATGTTGGGCTTCCTTCCCTTATGTAGTACGTGGTTCATTCCATTTAACATGCTGAATATTCTATTTGAAAAATTGACCTACGCAAAAACAGCTTGTATATTTTAGGTCCAAGTTGCACTGACCATGTACCATACCACAATGATACTAAATGTCATAATACTAAATGACATGTTGCTTTTTTCGTAGTCTTTTTTTTTTTGTAACACGTAAAATTCTTTTTAACGAGTAGAAATTACTTTCCTGTTTTGCTACTTCTTTTGCTATGAAATCTTAAATCTTTTAGTTGTCATAATTAGTTGTGAATTGCAGTTTTTGGCAATGCCTCAGGAGTGGGGCCTTACTACAGTGATTTGGGACTATTGTACTGTAGAGAACAGTAGCCATTGAAGCATCGTTGTCCTGACGTGATGATGCAAATCTTGTGTATATTTGGTTCTGCTATGCTATAGGCTGTATATGTATCAGAGAGATTATCATTTTATAATAAACTATACAAGACAAAGAGAAGTTGAATGTGTTTTAATTTTGTACAGTTTCACATACATGTACCATACGTAATACTAGTAAGCATTGTAACCTTTCAGAAGTGGTGAAGAGCTGATTTCCCCCCCCCCCTGGACAATATTGCAAACTGTTACAAACTGCCTCTCCTTCAGTTTAACAAAACCAGACAGCTAGGAAACTTTAATCTCCAAGCAGATCATTAGTAGTATCCATTGGTGGCTATTATATAGGCCTCTGGCCAATGGATACTGCTCTTGCCACCGTATGATCTGCTTGGAGTTTAGGAAACTTTGCCTCGAAACATCTGCTTGGAGATCATGGCTTGTGTTGCCTCCATCCTCCTGTTTCAATCGAACATGTTTTAGAACACTGATGTCACTAAAGGAACTGTAGAACAGCGTTCGACGTCTAGAACCGTCGATCGAACGTTACGTGGGACGCTGAAAGGACGGACAGACGTTTCTACTGTTTTTCAGCCCACAAAAACCCTGAGAGATGGTGAGAAAGAGGAAGAACCTCGCTGGGAAGCGCGCTCTGAGGAACCAACCAGCGGTCGGGGTCACGTCGGACGACAAAGTTGGAAATAAACCCCGTTTATTGGACGAGAAAGATGACCTTGAGGACTCGGACAAGTCAAGGTCAGAGTCATGGCGGTCATCACCCGAGCGGGCTTCCAAGGGTTCCGGTGAGCTTGTAGACGACTTACAGGATCTCAAGACGGGCTTAGATGTTCAAGAAATACGCCGCCCGTCTCAAGAACTTCACAAGAACGTGAGTTTCCGTGAGAAAAACGGATTAAAGATGTCCTTGTTCGTCTTCTCTACATTTGCTGCCGTCGTGGCGGTGGTTAGTTTGGTGAACACGCGTGATGTGTGGAACACAGATGCCGGTGTTTGGAGCTTCTGGAGTTTCAACACAACCAGAATTGCGGCCAGGGAGACACCTTGCAGTCTGAACCAGACCGGCCTCAGTCCCTCAACAGTGCCGACGGGGTCTGTGAAGGTGTCTTCGGAAGAAACCGTCCATTCTTGCAGCCATGACCCCCCCTCTGCGGTGCAAAATGGACCTGATGTCTCTGATGGTACAAATGTCTTACAAGATGGACCCACCAGTTTGTCAAACGCTGAACAAGATGAACCTACAAATCCTACAGACTCCACGCCAGACAGACTCACAACTCTTACAGACACATTACAAGAAGGTGGACACACAAATCTTAAAGACACCTTTGCCGCGCAGAATGGGCCCGAACATACTTCAAGTTTCTTGGAAGTTGAAGACGTAAACGTCACATCTCAAGACGGCTCTGCCAGCAATTTTAAAGCATCCCCCTTGCAAGATAATGAAAACGCCTCGACCGTCTTACAAGACAATCACGCAAATCTTGTCAATCCTTCACAAAACGGAGACAAGAATTCTACCGACGAAGGAGTTTATTTTTCCCCACCCACTTCAGACGAACCTCTAAGTCTGGAAACGATCTTAGACCTAGAAGACAACGGCTACCCTCTTCCAGCAGTCTTCGACGACGACATTCCGCCGAAAGGGACAAGAATCAGTTTAATTCCCGCGCCGCAAAACGACGGAGGTTGGCGCACCAACGAAGACGACGTCAACATGTACGCCCTGCGCCGCTGCGACTTCGACGTCAGGTACGCCGACCAGCTGACGTCGGAAGAGTTCGAATCGACGTACCGGAACGTGAAGCCGGTGTTACTACGCTTCCGGGGCGGCGCTCGGGACTGGACGGACCCGGACGTGTGGACTAGAGACGGTCTTGTGTCCCGCCACGGCGACAGACGCGTCCAGACGGGTTACTCGCCGGAGACCATCAGTAACGGCGGAGAAGGGAAAGACAGCGAGACGCTTGACGTGTATCTCAAGCGTTATCTGGACGACGAATACGGTTTCGACAGCAAGTACGTATCGGACACGACGCTTGTGACGGAACTCTTGCCGCACGTCCACCTGCCGAGCTACCTGAACCAGTCGCGGCTGGAGGGTCCCGTCTCCCGCCTGTTCCTGGGCCGGTCCGGGACGGGTCTGTCCTGGCACGCGCACGGACAGGCCTGGAACGGCGTCATGTTTGGCGCCAAACGCTGGTTCCTCTCCGCTCCGAACAAACCGCCTCCCGGTGGGAACAATTTCGAGCAACTGGACTGGATGAAGTATGTTCAGCCGTACGTGAGCGCCGTTTGGCGACCCCTGGAGTGCCTGCAGCAGGCGGGGGATGTGGTTTACATCCCGGAGTGTTTCCACCACGCAGTGGTGAACATCGGCGACACCGTGGCCATGTCCTTCACGGACGAAGCCCTCGGCTGCAAAATATCCAAGCTCGGCGACCTAGGTAGGAGTTTTCTGCAGTACGCGAAGAAGGTGGGAGGAGGCGCTGTTTCGGAAGAGCTGGATGCAGAGCTTGAGCAGACGCTGGTGAACTTGAAAGCGTCCCTACACCAGGTAGGCGAGATCTCCATGGCGCACGCGCTACACGCGATGTACCACGACCACCGGCAGCGGCCCCGTGACGCTATATCCCTCTTCCAGACCGCCATCAAGACAGACCCGTTCCGCATGAAGCCGTACATGATGATGGCAAGTTTGTACTCCTCGCTCCGGCAGGACGACAAGGCGGAGCAGGCTTACCTGTCGGCCCTGTACCTGTACGAGACGTCCCACAGCGTCTGGGCGGCGTACGGCGGGTTCCTGGAGCGGTGCGGGAACTTCACTGCGGCGGAGAAGGCCTACAAGAAGTCGCTGGTGGCCCGCCCGCGCTGGCCCTCGCTATACCAACGTCTGGGGCGGGTACAGGCCAGGCTAGGCAAGACCAAGGAGAAAGAACTTCAGCATACTATGGACATCTACAGGTACTTAAAAGCGACTAGTACTTGTACATAACAGATACCATGGATATCTACTGGTACCCAAAACAGACAACATTACCGTTAACAAGTAGCCCCCTCAGGAATAGAACTGCTGAGCCTGTTCACAATTTGGAAAGAGCGGGTAACACCGGTGCTTAGAAAAGGTAGGGTAACGAAAATGTTCCAGCTTTTAAGCAAATCGTAACTCACAGTTCGTCACTACCCCAGAGTTGGTGGCCTCAACACTCGGTTTCCAGCACTTTGGCTTTCCAGAGCCAAGCCTTTCTAGTTCTCAGCACTCGGTTCCCAGTAGCCTCTACCAGGATTCAGGAAGCGGAGGAAATAGTAGAAACTGCATGGGAAAGATACTGCATGAGAAAGAAATATCCTGGGTGCCAGACCCATAGCACACTGGACACAAAGTATCAAAGTGCTCACTGAGATACTTTGTGTCCAGTGTGCTATGGGTCTGGCACCCAGGCTAGAAAAAACTGCATGGGAAAGAAACTGAGAATAGACAGATAATATGCTATACCGGTATGTATCAATCAAATAACAAATACCATAAAAGCAGCCGAGAAGGCCAAATTTGTTGATAGGACAAGTTTAATCGTTTGTTGAGCAATGGAGAGGTTGATTGCCATCAGCGCGATCGTCTACAGCTAGAACTGACAAAAACACTTACAAGGCACAATTTACTAGTAGTACAGTTTGACATTATACATACATGTATTTAGTATATAGGCACATCACGGTGTTCTCCATACATACACATGTACTTACTGAAGATCATGCTATCTTCAAACAAGAAGGGTTAAACATATTAACCACCTTTCTGCTGACTCCTACCATTCTTTGCCCAAACATACTGGATGAATTTTAAGATGGTTAATTTTTGTAGGCGATGTTATCTATTGGTATATAGAAGGCATGTTGGACTTTAATGCTTTACATCCATGTACTATACTATGTGCACGATGTGGAGTGAGTTTTGTGACACACATTAACATACAGTTACAGAATTATCTACATCAAGTATCAATACAATAGAGAGCTCATTGACTCAAATCAAGAATGGTCCTTCGTGGTTACTCCTTTGCTTTTCAGAACTTCTGTAATATCAGCTATTTTAGCTCTCATACAATCCATTACCTAGTTACTTTGTTTTAGTTTCCTAATTATTTGCCCACTACTGCAATGATGTTACATGGTTACAGGAAGCAAATCTTTCTTCCAAATGTCTTTTAGCATCAAGCCATCAACTGTAGGAGTGAAAAAGGCTTCCTCTATCAAAATGGTGTTTTGACATGTAACATTTGGTCTATCCTTGCACAATCATGATAGAAGCTATAAACTAAAGAATAAAAAAAGAAAGAGTTGGAAGCCTGGTAAAAGTTACTTCATAATGAGTAGAAATGTAACTTAAATTGTAAGTACATATTAACTACATCAACAGTTAAAAAATGTACTATTTTACCCACAAATATACTGACTACTACCTATATGGCTATGGATGATATTGTGACACGTCAGCAGTTTTTTGTATAAAGTAATTGTCAGCATTAACTTGAAAATGATCATAAAAACCTGTAACATTGAGAAGCACAACTTCTGTCATTTACTTCTCAGCTACATGTGTGCTGTGAACCTAAATTACATAGTGGCAAATTATCGTTGAGAAGCTTATACAAATGGAATGCATCTCATAAAAAAAACTTAGCTTACAAAATTCAAACATGATAAGAAAGAAACTAACAGAGGACTAAAATTGCCACAAAATTGTGACCGGAAGTTCAGAACTAAAAAGTCGGGGCTCCCAAAGGGGTTGGCCAGTTTAGAACTGGATACTGGAGGCTCCACCGGGGGGAGCCAGGACGCGCTTGTGCGGTGTGTTGCCCATGTTGTCGTCCACCTGTCGCCCGGACAGACTGAACCCGGACGCGTGAAGGTCGCGGTGGCCGTGCCGACTGCTGATTGGGCGGTTTTCAAACTCCGCAGCGATGGACGGGGCGACGCGCTTGGGCTCCTCCTGTAACAGTCGACACAACACAAAATTGTCAGACTGTTCCGTTCATAAAATGGTAAAGGTAGTTCCATAGCCTTATTCAGGGCATAGAGGCAGTGGGTTAATAAAAAACACTGTCTCTTGGACACGGTATAGGAAGGCGGAGCCCATCCCTCTCCTTCCACCATCTTTACCTCCACAACCGAAGTCAGGTACCTTTTTTACACCTGGGTAGAGTGAGGAAAGAAATGTGAAGTGCATTTCCCAAGGCCACAAGATCGGGGACAGGGTAGGATTTGAACCCGGGACCTCTTGGCCCTGAGCCAAACACGCTACTGCTAAGCCTCACCACCCTATTCATAATCACCCGATTATTCTCACACAAAGATAGAGGAACAAACATCATTTAGCCTGTGTGATACAATCTCTCACATGTAAAACTTCAATTACAATCATAGTACATGTAGTTGTAATCTAGCTACCACACAAGTGTTTAGACATGTAAAGTCCATACCTGTGGCTGAGCGTTGAGGTCTATGACTGGTCCCTTGTACGGTTCCCTCTCCACAGCCTTGGGTTGGAGCAGACCGTCACGCACCTTAATCCTCTTGTACACGTAGTCACTGAACGGCTTTCTAATGGTGGCAACGATGAGAGGACTTCAAAACTTGCATGGCAGGATTGCTAATGTTTGTCTGCTTTGCACGCATACAGTGTTCTCGCCAGGCCTTTTCAGCATAGCGGCCCACTAGGCTGTGAATTTGCCGCATACACACACACACACACACACGCCCGCACACACACACACGCGCACGCACACACACACACTCAAAATTTTGCCCCCAGACAGCGAGCACTCTCACCTCAGGTCCGATCATGAACCTGGCCTGACAGAAAAAAATTTGGAACTGGCTAGAGGCCTGACTCACACACACATACATACATACACACTCACACACACATGCACTCACACACATATGCACACACACACATATGCACACAGACACACACACACATATGCACACACACATATGCACACACACACACACAGACACACACACACGCAGGCACACAGACACATGCACACACGCCCGTACCTTGGGATATATTTGCCGGCACCCTGTGTGACCATGACATGTCCGCCATCCTCCACCACCACCTTGCCACCGCTGATGACATAGACAGGGACGCCGTGACACACCTGGCCCTGAGGGATGGATGGAGGGAACAAATGAGTCAGCAAGTGGAGGAGTAGATCAGGCAATACACAAGAAATTGTTACTCAAGTAACTGAATAGGTTTTCAAAACTGTCAGACGTTTCAAGTAACTTACTTAGTACCTTCCACTACTTTTGTAAGACATTCAAGAAGCATAAAATTTTTGTAAGTCACTGAAGAAAAGTAAGGGAAGCTACTTAAACCTCTGACAGCTTTCAAAACCTATCCAGTTGCCTAAGTAACAATTTATTGTGCACCCCATCACCAACCTTTATCGACATGCAACGTTTTCTTTTTGTCTGTGAACGAGAAAAAGCTAGGATGGAACTAGAGGAACAAAATCCTCTTTGATTGAATTTGATAAACGAAAATTCTTTGATATGAAAAAATATGATAAACAAAACCCCTCCTACCTCAAAGATGTTGAAGTCGACGGCCTGGTGGTGAGTTGCGGCTGAGATCTTCCTTGTCGCCTGCGGGTCCCACACCACGATGTCTGCATCTGATCCTACAGCAATACGACCCTGCAATGGGAAATACAGGTACAGGTCAGGAAGGACTGTTTCTGCTACTAGTATTTCGTTAATGCTATGCTGGAGTAAGATCAGTAAGTCCACAAGGCTACTTCATTTATACATTATGTATAGCTGGATTGAACGGGAAAAAACGGTACATAACACACTTCTTATGGATAGGTTTCCTGTGCAAATCCATCAGGGTCACAGGACTGGTGTGGGAACCACTGAATCAACTTGGGTCGAGTAGAAACATGAAAACCCATTGCTCCCTGGAATTGAAACCGGGCTGCCAGCTTGAGAACCCTAGCAACCAACTGCTAAGGTCTGGACCTGTTAGGTCATAAGTTAGTGGTGCTTGAACCCAACCATAATTGCACTATTACCCCTTTTCTTCTTTCAGATTTGTCCTCAAAGCACACTTTGCTATTTTATTACTCACAGGACCAGTTAGGTCAGTTAAGTGGCACTCATTGACCTAACTGATCCCACTCTTTAATACATAAACTGTTGTGCACAAACTGAACTGTAACACACCTTCCTGGGGTAGAGGTTGAAGACTTTAGCGGCATTTGTGCTCGTCACCGCCACAAACTTGTTCTCATCCAGCTTGCCGGAGTGCACGCCCTTCTCCCACACGATGGACATACGGTCCTCCACACCGTTCACCCCGTTGGGGATCTTACGGAAGTCGTCTTTCCCCAGCGCCTTCTGGTTGGCGTTGAAGGTGCAGTTGTCCGTGCCAACACAGGTCAGATCACCACTGGAGAGTTGTCAAGTTTACAGTGTTAGATGCTTCTCAACAAAATATGGTTAATGAAAATCAAACCATTAGCCAGGGAAATTAATCTTTCTCAAAAGCAGGCGTGGCTTATAACTCAAGATAGCATCATGATTACGTTATCAAAATTTGCATGGATTATTGTCTTACACAAAGGTACTTACACACAAAAATTCAATGACCGGACGTAACCCTAACTAGTATTTTTATGATATAGTGAAGAAGTCTAGTTCAGAGTTTAGAGTGCCCTACCTGAGGCAGGGTAAAGGTCAGAGTTCAGAGTGCCCTACCTGAAGCAGGGTAAAGGTCAGAGTTCAGAGTGAAACCTGAAGAGAGCTGCACAGAGGTCAGAGGTTAATATAGCAGTTATCACACTGTACAGAGGAGTTAAGGTTAGGATCTGACATAGAGCGAGGAGGAAGTGATTCTATTCAGCACACAGACGATCATACACTGAATGTGTTATAGGTCACTACACAGATATTACAATGTACATTGAAGGCCAGATACTGCCCACAGTTAACAAGAAAGTGCAGAACAAGAACAAGTACAATGCAGAAAACACAGCAAATCTTAGACAAGTCCAGAAAGCTGTACAATGAAAGCTGTAGCAGTAAGGACAATGAAGAGACTTGGATCCACCCATCTACGATGTAGAGTGGACTGTCCCACATCGTTAAAGCCTTACTTGGCGAGCAGGTCCATTAGGTACGCGGGGGTGGTAGTGTCCTCTCGGAGGGGCGGTCCCATGACGTAGCCGGCTGCGTGCCGCCAGTCCTTGTCCCAGTAGTTGGTACCGTCCACACCCAGGCCGGCAGCGATGGGCTCACCAAACACAACTTTGCCTGGATGAGGAAAGGAAATCACTTCTTTCAAAATCCTTTTCTTTTTGTCTCATAATCCAAATAGACTCCACTTTGACTCCACATAGATTACATGACACCGGTAGATTTAGTTCTTTTGATACAATGCCTTTATAGACTGTTAACCTAATATAGTATACTAGTATGTTAATGCAATGTCTTGTCATGTCAGCAGGGCAAGCCCTTTGTAATAGCCACAGGCTAGTTGGGCTGCCCTGTCTGTGTGTATTGAACAGCCAAACCAATACATAAAAAAAATACATCTTGTATCAAATCTCCCAATTGGTCATACCGTGTAATTGGATATAATGGTAACACCAAGACTAAGATACAGTTGTGTGCCCCCCTCCCCCTTCCACACAGCTCCTCCCCTTACCTTGTTTCCTGGCATCAGAAACGACATCTGCTGCAGACTTGCTCATGACATGTACCACGTAGAGCGGACAGTTAGCCTGGGGAAAGGGACAGACATTTAGTTACATATAGTGCTGTGTACCTAAACCCACATTTAGGTTCAGGTCTGGATTCAAGTCCAGAGGTTTAGGTTCAGTTGCGGACTTGTAAGTCTGGACCTAAACCCATTGCATATACAAAATTGCATGTTGGCGACCTTGCAATGTTGTCTGGGCAAAACTTTGGCCACACAACATGGAGGTCGACACTTGACGATGCCCGATGGCAATGTTTTATTAATTTTGCAGCACAGATTTTGTAATCTTCAGATGCAATTTATGGCTGCAATGCGCCCCCTCCCCCTCCTACTCTTGGTGCAAAATTGCACATTCAAAATACTTTTAAGTGCAAATCTTGAAAATCATGAGCATTTTGCAAATTGCACATGGGTGTTTCGAGCCCTGATGAATGTACCCACCCTGTTAGCGATAGTGACGGCGCGGTTTGTCGCCTCTCCCTCCACCTCCTCCGGCCGGCACATGGCATGTCCCTCAGGACCGGTGATGCCCAGAGCTATCAGCTTCTTAGAACACTGTGGGTGGAGAAACAACAGGGTCACATCAGTCTCTTTCACTCTAATCTTCAAGCAGATACCTGGCAGCAAAAGCGTTAGGGTTAGAACTGGCCATCAAGAGAGGGTCCTCAGCCACTTGGGTGGCAAATTGTAACTGTCTGGCAAATGGATACAGTCTGGCCAATTTGATACTGTCCTTGCAGCCACCGAAAGATCTGCTTGAAGATTACTTTCTCCCTACAACAATTCACCAGAACAAGCCACAGCCCATAGAGGTACATGTACTTGTCCATTGGTTAAACTATCCCCATCCATGCAAATATTGCAGCACATGTCAGCAAAAATAGGGGTGAATCACATTCAAGATCTGAAAATCTGAGTTCAGACATAAAATCATAGCAAGAAATTCACTGACATACATACACTTCCAAGATTTCAATTTCATATGGTTCTACTGAGCCTTACCTCGTCTATGAGGTCCCCGTTCTCTGCATGCACCTGAGCGAGGCCCCCTATCTCTTTGCAGCGGCAGAACACCTGGTAGATCTCAGCATCAGTCAGCATCATCACGTCTTTGTATGCCATGAACATCTTGAAGGAGTTTATGCCTAGAAACAAATAAGAAATTGTTTGTTCTGTAATAATAACACCATGAAACAAGCTCTCACTCTTGAAATATACATATTTTGGTACATTTATTTTTACTTTAAATGATGTCAACTTTATCTTTTTGAGATATTTTGTCTGACCGATACCTCTTCTGTCATGACCTCAATGAAAATTGTATTTTTCAAATTCCATGTAAAATTTTATATGCCATGGAGTTAAGTCCGGAGTGTATTTCTCAATTGCAGAACAAAATTTTGACATTGCTGTGCAATATTGCAGTACAGTGAAAAAAAAGGACTTCAACCACTGCTTTAAGTCCAGATGTGGACATCTCAGTTCATCTCACCTCTCTCCTTGGTAATTGTCTCCATTTCTTCCCCAACCTTGTCATTCCACCAGGTCACCGCCATGTGGAACGAGTAATCACAACAAACCTGCAGGAGTAAACAGAATAGTAAACAGCTGAGTAAACAATCACTCAACTAATTACCTTTGCCAAGAAGGTTATGTTTTCAGAGGCATTTGTGTGTGTGTGTGTGTGTGTCTGTGTGTCTGTAAACACGATAACTTGGTGGAATGAACTTTTGATTCAGTCCACCCCTCCTACTTCTAATCCAGTCCACCCCCACCCCCCCTTCCATTTGGTTCAGTCCACCCCTCCTTCTGATACAGTACACACCCCCCCGCCCTTACCTTTGGTTCGGCCCATGCCTTCCACTGGTCATACGCCTCCAGTAGAGACTGTCCCCGTTTGGGAATGATGAAGTCCAGAATCATGGTGGTACCTCCAGCTAACGCAGCCTGGACAAACACAACAAACAAATTTTAGGCACAGGATTAGTTACAGGTCCAGTTCTATAAATGTCCCTAAACATTTTGACAAATTAACATGTTCTTTTGAATTTCTTTCATGACAACAGAGACAATAATGAACTTGACAGTTAATAAATGGTAAGTTTTTAGTTTATTTTTAGACAAAACATGGGTAAAAAGTTAGTTTTCATTCCTACATTAGTGGCCTCATGCAACACAAACTGACCATACGCAATGTACATCAGTATCAGCTTGGAGCATAACTAATATACAAAATACCTTTCTATCTATATCACACAGGCCATAGAATAAAATACTATGGCTTTACTTGTGGACCAATATCTGGTTTTTCACAATCCCTCTAGGCATCTAGCAAGCTAGAACACTTCCTCCCACGAGGACTATTAGTCTGGCATTCAAAATATTTAGGTATCCAGTGCCAAAATATTGATGAAAACATTCTGGGGACTCTTGCCTGGTCACGGCTGGTGATGTGAACGGAAGTCTTAGTATAGCTGATGAGGCCTTGAGTATTAAAGATACAATTTCAGGAGACTCAATTATATATTTTTATTATAACTCTGTGATTATGTGTCCTATACATGTATAAAACTGCAAATATGTGTTTTTTTTTTGTTATTTCTACTAGTACAGCATAAAATGCACTACAAAATCTTACAAATACAGAGAAAACAGTCCTTTTCCACTGCCACTGCAAAGGCAATTTCCTTAATACAGTAACTGCCGAAGGCCAAAAATTAGATCAGAAGAAATTGTGCGGAAGTATTTCCTGTGGTGGGCCTCTATGAGGTCATGATTCCAAAAGTGATTTCCCACTAACTGTGACCTCAGGCAGGCACAGACATCCTGGGGGGTCGGCCTGCCTTTTACACTTACAGTTTTACTGTGAGGCCTAGCAACACATTTTAAATTCACGGTTAATCGTAGCTGCCCACTTTAATTCGCTGTTAACTTAACTCCAGACTGGTTTTGCCAGACACTTTTAATTGGTCAAACAGCTGATTGCAAGTTGTTATTAAGGACTCACATTGGGGCTTGTTTCTGCTAATGACACTAATGTGGGGCAGTATGTGTCAATAACATACAGATTTCCTTTTTATTCGTTTTGTTACCCTGAAATCGTATCAGATGCATTTGATTTTGAGACTAAAAGGCTTCAAGCTTCTTTGTCTTCCAAACTAAGAAACACCTGGTGCAGGTGATTAACGCCTTCTCAGGTGTGAGAGGTCAGACAGGTGCACAGACAATAGCAGCAGGTGGTAGTCGCTTTTGAGTTTTCTATTGTTGTAGTAATCATCGACTCTGGAAACATATAATTATTCACATTCTGGGTATGAAATCTCTGATGTGTTAACGTTGTTTACCTTAGTGCCAGTGTAGAAGTCGTCCACTGCTACTGTGCCCATGAAAGGCATCTGCATGTGGGTATGGGTGTCGATACCCCCGGGGATGACCAGCTTCTCCTTAGCATCGATGACCTTGACTCCTCCTGAAGGTCAACAAAGGTTACGTCAGTTGCTGTCCCGATGGGGATTTTTTGTTTTTTGCTCTCCTTCCATTTACATGTAATTCAGAAAGCTTTGATGTGTTTCAAAACCTGAGCAGTACACTTGTATCAGACTCAGAAGACATTTTGTTTCTGTGTTGCAGGTAATGTTCAAAATACCTGCAACAAACTAAGGTTTTATCTCATTTTCTTTACTTTTAGTGGCACCCAAAACAAATAATTTAATTGTTTCTAGTAGTAGTATCTAGTTTGTAATGTTATCTGCTGTTAGGTAGTAGTGCTAAATACTTTGAAGTCTCCCCACTTTCTTTAACTAAACATCAAACCATGACCTAACTTATAAATCAACATATCAATTCACTCATACTCCTACACATGCACATTAACCTTTGTAGGAGGGTTATCAGTAAGTCCAAAGTCTCATGTTAGGTAATAATGAAGACTTTGCAGTCCCTGCATTTTCTTGAACTAAAAATTAAACCATATACTAGTAGATCAACATATCAATTCACTCTAAATGAGTTCCTACATGTGCATGTTAACCCTTTGTGGGAGTGTTAGTAATAGGTCCAAAGTTCAGGTGTTACCCTGGAAAAACTGTCACCTTTTCTTTACATTAAGGGCAGTCCACTTGACACATACACAAGGACAGATTTGGGCGTGGACTCCGATCTTTTGTTGCTGGCTTTGTGCCTTTCTTTGATAGCCAGCTAGCAACAAATTCAAAAGTATTCATCCGAAAACTGCCATCTTCAATAATAATTTTGGTCCACAGTCACCCCACTATAGCCAAACTGAATGCTAAACCTTCTAGCGAATGTAACATTAACAATGTACATTGTATTCTGTATAGTTTTGTTTGTGTGCTTTTTTCTGTTTTGTATGTAATGTTTATTTTTATTTGCCATATACACATTATACAGTGACTGTACTGTAAGGATTGTACAAATCAGTGTTATTCAGCTTGTTGTACATGCTGCAAGCTGATTTTCTGAATTATACTGTAAAATGTAGGTATATAATAGTATACAGTAACAGACAGTGCGAGATAATGGTGGTAAGTGGAACGTCAAGTGACTAGTACTATACAAATGTTATTAATACTACAGAGTACAATCCATGCTTTTTTAGGATTCAATAGGAACCTTACAAAATTTCACACAACAATGAAGGCAAAGTTAACCCGGAAACAGGGCGTGTTGGCAGACCCTGACCTACATACAGAGAGGAGGCTAAAGTCAACACAGTGACACACTGGGACATGTATGTGAAATTCAAATGCATGTTGGAGGAGAAGTTTTGTAAACACTGTAACACTGTTTAAATCAATTAGCTCACTCACAAACTGGCAATACATTCAGGTCTTTTTCCTATTCTGTCCCGAAACAGAGTCCCTACTACATGTAGTATATTTTCTTTCCCAGAGACTCTAGTCTAGTCACACTCTACATTTCTATCATACTGGGTCAAGCAACTGGTCTAACTCTAAAATCTAAGCCTTTTTTTCTGGACTCTGCAAATCGTGTTTTTAAGGACATTGGTAGGTCTTTTTTTCTACAAGTAGCAAAATTTTGTGGTTTTGAAGAGATGAATAGTATCACACCATTTGCAACATGATTTAACAAATAGTTGTCTAATATAAATTAAGGGTATGGAATCTGAAATGTAGAAAATAAAATGTTGGACTGTTGTCCATAAAATGTCATATATAAAATGACATATGCATGAATTTTCATTTTTTTAAATCCTTCTTGCAGGTGTGGTAAAACAGGTATGGTTGGGATAAATTTGTACTGAATGCGTCTATTCAATTGTGGATGTTGGGAACTTCAAAAAGTAATTTGTCAGTGATTCGAAGGACAACTGATATTACTACAATGTAATATGTCCTTGGTGATGGTAGCCTTAGTGCATTCGTGTATTATTTATCAAATCTCAAATATGTTGTACATGCATGCCACAACTCAGTTGGGAAGGGTTTAATTAGTAAAGACATTTATAGCTTATCAGTGTGCATATTTCTAATGTTGCAAAGTGAGATATTCCTAATGTGAATAATCTCCAAGCAGAATTAGCAGATGTTTCTGTGGCTGCAAAATAGAGTATCAAAGTGGCCAGGCAGTATCCATTTTTGGGTGGCAAATGGAATAACTACATTCTGACCAAGTTATGGATACAGCTTGGCCAATTTGATACTGTATATTTTTGCTACTCTCCAAGCAGAGGTTTGGGTTTTGGGGGTATTTTTAGCATGTTTTTAGGCTTTTTTATCTGGGTTTCTCTTTTGCACTGATTTTGAAAAAAAAATTAGTGCAAAAGAGAAACCCAGACAAAAAGCCTAAAAACATGCTAAAAATACCCCCAAAACCCAAACCTCTGCTTGGAGAGTATATTTTTGTAGCCACCAATACATCTGCTTGGGGATTGAATGTATAGAGATTTATAGTCCATGACTATATTTGTTTTGCTTGAATTCTTCTTGAATTTCTTACATTCTTTTACCTTAGGCCTAAACAATGTTATGTTAATTTAGCAGACAGTTTACACAGAAGGTGATATATTCAGCGTGAAGACAATAAGTACTAATTGTTTTGTTAATTTTTGCTGATTAGGTGTCAAGCAGCAATTCTCATGGCCTTTGTCAGGAATTCTGTACATACATGTACTACAGTATCATGAAATGCATGGATATATTTATGTCTGTCATGGCCAACATACCAAAACGAAATGCAACAAAACACTAGTATTCACTACTCATATACTACTTGTAACAGTAAACTAGTTATGAAATTCTATCCCTCGATTCCCTGGTTTTCATATTTCATAGTTTTGTAGTCTCAAAATCAAAATCCATATGAATTTCTGCAACCTATAACACCAACAGTGGCCCTTCACCTGAACAAAACTATGGTAAACTTACTTCACAAAATCACAATCTTAAAAATGTTTTAAAATCTCAACAAATACCCCCTCGTGTTGGGGAGTGGGGGGGGGGCGTCTCCTTCCATTTTTTTTTAATCCCCAAGGGACCAATATATCTTATTTCGGTAAATTTTATAGAAGCCAGTGTATCATACAATACCATGAGCAACTAACTGAAGAGTATTACTACAATATGCCCCAAGATAAAGTATAAATCTTCAAATGAATTTGATTGATTGACAACTACTAAGCGTGCAAATGGGTCCCACCTGGGAGCTGGAGGTTTTTGCCTATCTGGGAGATGACTCCATCTTCCACGTACACGTCTGCGTCGAAGGAGCAGTCATCGTTGACCACTTTGCCTCCCTGGATCAGTACTCGGTTCTGCGCCGCCATGGGGAGAAATTTGGGGTGAAAATCCGCCGATTTGAGGACAAAGTTTCGCCGTAAACACACAGAGACTCGACGCTGCAACGACTTTTCGCGGCAAAATGCGCACGTCACCTCAGACCCTACCACTATTTTGTAGGGTACACAATATTTCTCAATTTTTACAAACCACAACAGTTCCCATGTAGAAAAAAAAGAATGACAAAAATAATACATAAAAATGTATAAAAAGTTATATGTGTGGATTTGAAAGTTTGTAGCGAACAAAATGTAGAAATATATTAAATTTTACGATAAAACTTTGGTACGTCCCACGAACTTTGACCTGTACTTTGTGCCACGCCCCCACCTGATGATACATATACTTAGTATTGCGAATATTTATTCAAAGACACGTTTATGACTCTTTTTTAAGCAGCTTATATCAACCCGTATTCAATATTCAGAGGGAAGTAACATTTGACACAGCCATTTTTCTGCCTAGTGTCTGTGTGTTGTTGCTCTGAGCTGCAGTTCTCCTATACTCCGTTAGAGGACGTTTCACTAAATCATATCCAGTACCTTTGGTTATATTTTACCACGGAGGTAAAAATCATGGTTTTACCGAAGTAAAACATACTAGTATTGTTTTTGCTACGTTTTCTCTTCTGAACCAGACTGTCTGTTACCATGGTAACTAGTGTTGGGTTACATCATGTTGCAATTTTGTAGCAGGAGGGATTTAGACTGTCTGCGACCATATATATGAATGTGTTTGAGTAAGAATTAACACAGCAGACCACATGTGAAGGTAAACATTATGCATTTGCTAGTTTTATTCTTCATCATTCTAAGGATTGCTAAAATTAGTCCATTTTACTTGGCCAAGTTATTTGCCATTATCATTTCCCAGACAGCATGAGTTCGAGCTCCTTCTCCTTGTGTCTCACAGCCCTGCTGTTCAGGAACAGCAGCTGTCCCTGGGGCAGGAAGTGGTGCAGAATGGCGGCGACCTTCTCCGGCTTCTGCAGCACCTCGTCAGGCTGGTGCAAAACTCTCAGGTGCAGCTTCAGCAGTTTGAAGATCTGTGACAGCGCGGCCGCGGCTTGCTGTCGGTTCTCGTGGCTGTCACATACCAGCGACAAGCCACAGTTCCCAGCGGTCTGCCAAACAGCGAATGTTTTGGACCCAAACAGCTCTCCCGGCGGCATTTGGAACGTGCCTGTTTGTGGAACGATGGCACCTTCTTCCTGGGAAAGATGTCTCCTGACCTGCAAGAGAACAGTCTTTTTAAAAACATGAGCACTATTGAACTGACAACATATATAACAGAGAAACTGACTTATTAGACCATGCATGTACTAGTAGTATGTGGTTAGATGTTAGAACAAGGAGATCACAAATTCAACATAATGGCGGGGACAAGTGACTTTATATTGCACAGATTGCACAGACACACATATAGAAAGCACACACTCACACACATCCACATACTCACACATGCACACATACACATACACATGTACACACACACACACACAGACACGCACACAAACACACACACACAAACATGTACACACAAACATGTACACACACACAAACACACACATACACAAGCACACATACACACACACATACACATTCTCACAAACACACACACTCTCACACACACTCACACACACACATACATACAGACACACACACAAACACACACACACACGTCACACACACACACACACATACATACAGACACACACACACCCACACAAACACACCCACCTCCTCTCCCACAGGGTCTGATGCTGCACAGTGAAGCTGGAAGGAACACTCCGACTGGACCTGCCGGGCTACAGCAGCCACCTGCTCCTTCTGAAGGCCTCGCGCCGACGTCTGCGGTGCCAGGCTACCCGTCTGGCCGTGCTTGTCCCCATGGGCGTCGCTCCCGTATATCTGGGCGTACAGAATTCTACACGGGCCTGGTGTGACCGTCTGGATTATCAGGGAACGCACCATGGTTGAAGTTCAGTCCAACTTACGCCTTGCGAGACTCACAGTAACGTAACGTTACGCCGTTTCTACGCTTGTAGACATCACTGGACTTGAACTTGAAGCTCCTACCGGTAATTCAGAGTTACTGTGATACTGTTTCAGGTCATCACTATACAGAATTTACGGCATAATTTAGTTGAATATACGCCAGATGAAAATGTTGACACACACTACAATATGGTGGAGAGGCCAAAGGTCATTGAGGGGAAAAGGGTTTACGGAAAAGTCCGGGCTGGCCTACCAGTTTGGCTAGCAGCCTGGCTGTAACTTCAGGCCTCTAGAGGAATGTACTAGAATTACACCTCTTGTGGTCTTGAGTGTGTGGAATTAAGTTTCTCCAAGTAATTTATAATATTGGGTGATTTTCTTTTCATCGCTCAAGGCTACATACAAGACATGCAAACTACAATTAGACATTTCTTTATTCACCATCTCTCTGATACGGAATACCTACATTACACACGCCTCCCAACTGAAGCCAGTCAGTTGAGAACTGATACGTTTGCTGTAGGAATCATGATTTATCAATTCCCTCTTGCAGACGCCATCAACATGTACCTATTACGTCAGTACAGTAGAGGGATTCGGGTTTGGATCACTGCAGGTCCGGTTCCTTTGCGTGGTGCCTCCTGGCGGATCCAGTTGGTACGGTAGCCTCCCTTGAAGCCAACGAGGGCATAGCTCGCTGAAATCAGATCATCAACAACTGTTGCAATCTGGCGTTGGCCTGGTCAAGCTTATCACACCTTTATATCTTTATCGATGAACCATGGACTTAGCTATGCAGTTAGATGGTTGTTTTCCGAAATAATGAAATTACATGTAATTACTCTATCCTTTAGTATGACATCAATGAAAGCAATGTTCAATCTTTGAAACCTCTAAGTTATACATGTGATATATTTATTTATTTCAAATACAACTGTACATTACACTGACTTAAAGGCAGCTGGATTGATATTCGTAAGTCAACAATTATACATACAGATATATATATGTAAATATAGAAACCAATGTGCTCAATATACCGTGCTGAAATGTTATCATTCCTAACGCATGAATTTGCGAACGTTTGCTCTTGAACTTCCCACCTTTAACGGCTATCCCGATCCCAGGCTCTTCTGCTCCGACTTCCATTAGAGCTGCCAGACAGTCCCGGGCGTAACGGATGTGATTCCCGTACAGACTCACAAGCACCACGGAGCTGTGCAGTACAGAGTACATATGGCAACGTATGTTACATACAGGTCCTGTAATATTATCAAATTTGAGTTAAATTGGAGTCAAATTTCACTATGACCACCTTCCAAACACCAGCCACACCCGTAAGACGACATCTAGCCGACCTGGCCGAACACAAGCCAACCACAGCCGACCTTGCCCCCGATCTACTCCTAACCATGGTTGAGGATTTCGGCTGTGCTCGGGAGGCCATATTCTTGCCTCTACCAGGCTTCGGGGGGCGAATGGAAAGAGAACTCGGCCAAATAGAAAGGTAACATGCCGGGTGCGTTAAACTGTACTCTCTAGCAGAGTCAAACCCCCCTGGCATGTTATCTCTCTATTTGGCCCATTTATACTCTTTCCAGCCGCCTCCCGAAGCCTGGTAGAGGCTAGACGGGAGGCCATATTCGGCTAGGTGTGACAGTGGCTTAACGAAAGTTCTCACTTTTTCGGCACGTCATTACGCAGGAAGTTGGCGCACGCTGCGTCTTCTGAGGGATCACGGTTGGTCATGAAGACGGCGTGAGCAGTGACGCTCCCGTCCTGGGCATCCACGATGACAACGTTAAAGCCCCAGGCACCGTTAGAATCGTACGACACTCCGTCCACCTAAACAATGAAGGTTAGACATCCAGGTAATAGTGGGAAATTGTTACCCAAGCACCTGCTGGGTTATGAAAACTGTCAGACGTACTTCAAGCATCATCAGTAGTGACAGTCACTGACGAAAAGTAGTGGATGTCTATCCAGTTGCTCATGTAACAATTCCCTTGCTTTTGGGTAGAATTTATGCCACACTCTCCTAGCATAATCAGCTCGCTGCTATGCATTGACATTGACATTGACAAATACAGACGTACAGTTGACATTCTAAAAATTCCTACCGTGATAGCAGCAGCTGGGCCCGGCAGGTCCATATCACTGTATCCACGGGACACCACAGATACATCAACATAGGCGCCATTTTCCTCCAGGAGAATCGGCTCCTAAGAACAATGAAGCAATAACCAACGATATCTTAAGTTGTCTCTGGTGGAAACACAATCCTGATTTGATGGATCCAAAAGCCAATTTAATTCTTATGATTATTACTGTCACACAAACATTATCCACAACAAGAATTCGGAGATCTCGTACCTCCATCAAATATCTATAGCTGTTGCAAATATTTTGTCTCATTGATTATGGAGGACCATATTTGACCTTGACCTTTGTCTATCTAAGACCTACCCACATGCCAAATACTCACAATCCATAAAGTTATGTTGACCACCAATAAGTGGAACTGCAGACACACACACACACGCACACACACACACACACACACACACACACACACACACACACACACAGGCGCACACACAGAGACCAAAAGCAATACCTCCGTTTTTCGTGGAGGTAAAAATGACACCAAAGACCAATTGTCATACCGATCCTTTTGTACTTACCTTAGCCCCACAGTCATTGCACTGGTGCTGGCTGAGCATCATGGGAAGGCCGGGAGACGGTGACAGGCCATATTTGGGATAGGCTGACGTCATGCAGTTACTGACGTCATTAGATGTCATGGTTGCCTCGATGAAAATGCGTTCACATCCCATGTTGGAACAGTAGCTGTATTCCTTCTCACCAGTCCGGGCGTAGTGGGCTTTAACCTTTACAAAGAGAAGGCTACATAGAAAAGAAAAACATTCACTACTAAGGCCAAATGTACGATATATTAGCATATCTGGGAACTTCCAAATACACCACGTGGCCATGTCTATATCTTGTACTTAGTCTATAAAACTCTAAACGGCTATTCCAAGGTCAGGGTGTACAACAGGGTGTTGTACTTGGGCCAATTTTTAACATTTCCAAAGTTTCACCTTTTTTTCCACTTCGGGTCATCGGGAACAGAACATCAATGCTGATGAATACCTATTGTATCCTTCAAAGATTTGTTTCAAGATTTGGAATGACGTGGCAGTTACTGTTTGATACCATCTGCCTGGAGATTAGTGTAGTTTTCACGTCCTTATTTTATTACGTCTTACCCTGTGCTGTCATCCCAGTAGTAGTTGAACCCGTCGCCCTGTTCCACCTCCGCCAGGTCGGATGCAGGTTCGATCCATTGCCAGTCGGTCTGGGCACCGGTGACGCGGTTCACGATGAGGTACGTCACTCTGAAGGTCGTGCCGGGCGGGTAACACAGACCCAGGCGGACCCAGTTGTCCCTGAGCACAAATATATTAAGAAAACGTTATTCTATATTCTTGCCATCATTTCTGATGAATACTCTGTAATAAAAAGTCAAAACCGGTACTGTTAGCTTCAGCCGTCATCCTTCTGACGAATCTTTGATATCTCTTTGATATCTCTCATATTCCTGCCAATGGTCCATATGTGGTCTAGAGAATGTGAAACGTGGAGTGTATAGAAAATTGAAATGAAACATTATAACGCTAAATACTAATGGTTTATGTACTAATGTATCAAAACAACACTGTGTACCATTGTTCATCTACTGTTAATCACTGTTTCTTGACTTGAGCCCAATTTTCCGTAGCCCCAGTTGTAATAGGAAAAATGGCAATTTGCGAAGCTAATGGATATCCTTGCATCTGTCTACCGCAGAAACGTACTTGTTGAAGTGAGCGGGGTAGATCTTGAACTTCTCCGGGGCCCTGCCGGTCCAGTGTACGGTGTAGGACGTGTCCACGGTGATGACCGGGTTGTGCTTCTGCCTGTTCCCCGGGGATTGGTTCAGCCCCTCCAGCGTGACAGGGTCGGCAGGGTACTCGTCCCGTACCAGGAGCATGGCGTTGGTGCTGGGCTTCTCTACCTCCATGAACAACTAGTTGTCGAGGGAAAAGCACTTCGTTAAGCCCGTCACAGGCACATGCACAAATATGGTCCCCCGACTGGCCCGAACACTAGCCGAGCGCCACCCAGCACCATGGTTAGGAACAGGTGGACGCAAAGTCGGCAGGTGTTCGGCGAAGTGATTGCTATTCGGCTGGTTTAAAATGTTTAAGACATTTGGGGTTGGTCGGAAGGTTCGACCATATGGTTTGCTGGTATTCGGCTGTAACTCAGCAGAATACCAGCCAGCCATCCGGAAGTAAGTCAGTAGTGTTTGGGGCGTGTCCGGGGGTCAAATGTGACTTGAATCGAACTCAAATTCGTTTCGATTAGCATGGAAACGTAGGCTTGGATAAAATCTGGTAAGACTACCCCCCGAAAGTCAGCCAAACCTGGTGTTACAACTTGATGGAATGTTAACCGCACCGTGAAAAAACACTGAGGGGTACAAGTGCCTCACATACAAGGAAGATAACTGACCATTGCATAGTTGCCGCTGCATATCATAGCGTTCCAGTCCGGCCGCTCTACACATCCAGGGTTTTTAGCCAGGTGGTTACCGCTGTAGAAAACATGACTGCCGACATACCCGGTAACGGACCCGTCTTCGTCGTGGAAGGAGCCCATCTTGTCCCCCTCCCGGTTCATCTGACCGAAGTGTCGGTCTCCTGGGGCTCCGAAGTTCACCCTCAGATCCACCTGATATATTGGGAAATAGAGTTCCTTGTTATACCTATAACATAAAATGTTGACGTCACACTTTAGAGAAGCCACGTGACATCTCTCACTAGGGCAGCCTATTGAAGAAGACCAGAGTGACTGGTCGAAAGCTCTAGGTGAGAAGGATCCTTTGTGTTGGAACATAGGTTCTAATAACTTCAGACCAAGTGTGGCCACATAGCAGAGAATATATTTCAAAATCGTACTTCAAGTTGTATCGCTAAACATTGTTTAAAGCTATCTAGTGATGATGCCTCTACTGTTCTTGGTAGGATAAAATAAGTTTTTGAACATCTCAACTTTGATACTTGATGCTATGACTATTTCTTGCTATTTTCGAAAATTTCTGAGCCAATATCCACAAGTTTATCAGTCATTTTGTACCTCTTCAAATTTCGCGTTGATGACTGCGTTGGACACCGCCATTTGAAACTGGTTCTCCAGTTGGAACCCGAGGGCGCTGACCCCAGGTCTGGCCGAGGTCACGCGGAAGTTCCTAAACGTGCAGTTCTCGATCGCCACTGGGCCGTCATAGATCTCAAACCCACGGTATGGGTACTGTCTGAAACATGAATTTTGTTAATTATAATCAGCAACAATAATTTTCATATTTGTAGATCTGAGATCTATAGCTTTTTTGATTCTAGAAAAAACATTTGACAGGGAGGATTCTTTGCTGATATGTTACATTTATATGTTTTATGTAATGCGGTAGTATTAGTACTATTTTCATGGCTAAAATTAGTTCATGTTGCGGTAGTATAAGTAGTATTTTAATGGCTAAAATTAGTTCATGTTGTACTACAATGTTTAGGCTTAGGCTGAGTGTTTTTATGCCATTTTATATTGGACTTTTTTGTACCGGTATCTTTTAGGTAACTACTTGGCAAATGGATACTGCCTGGCCAATTTGTAATTTGACACTTTTTTGCAACCGAAAGTTTTGCTTGGAGATTATTAACTTCTTACCCTCCTTTTGACAGAGTCCTGAATCTCCCGTCAGCCCCCGCGGCCCAGCTGACGTCACGCCCCCGGTCCTTACAGTTCCCCAGATTGTCGCTCTCTCCCACAAACACACAGTTACTGATCACCTGCAGGGCGCCCTCGTCACCGGAACCCATCGGACCGCCCTCGCTAACGTTGCCAGTGAAGAAATCCAAGGTAATGTCGAAATATTAAATGAATGAATGAATGAATGAATGAATGAATGAATGAAGTAAAAGAAACTGATAGAGATTCAGTGGTAAGGAAAAGTAAGAGACGCCCGTCATGATCATATTCATAAATGCACTAATAAAATCACTTAAGACAGAAACTCGTACAGGTTTGAAAGGAATGTATATAGAAATACCTTGCAAACGTCATATCCGTGGTATCTGCAACACTGAAAAATACGCACAAAAACAGTTACTCGAGCAACTATTATGTATATTTGTTCAATTACTACCTAGACGATAAAGCAGTTTTATTATGTCGCATACAAAAAGGTACAGGGACGTTACATATAGCTAGGTGTGCTTAAATATAGCTGTTTGTAGATTGCAGAACTTACGCGCAGTTCTTGACGACGATGTCGCCCCCTCTCAGCCAGCTGGCCTGTCCGGCGTTCTTGTACGAGATGAACCCGTCAAAAACCGCCGGCACGCGGGGCTTGCTGGGATCGGAGTCCACGTGCGGGTGGTATCTGAAACAACGTCACGTGATTACGGTACCAGAATCGAAATAAAATCTAAAACAAAACTAAATCTAAAAGGATTTGAGTTAGCCATTGGGCCTCAACTGATACGATGTTTTGGACCAAAAAGTAAGAAATTGTAATTATTGTAACATTTTAAGTTGGCACACGATGTACGATAGATAGAGGACCTACTTTATATATGTGATCTTGGAGAGGAACTCTGCAGGGTGGCTTGCTGAAGCTTGGGTTGTCTTCACTCCGTTATCCACCATCAGTCCTTGCTGTAAACATGAATCATCAGCTTAGTTCCAACACAAAAATATTACCATTAATTTTCAGTCGAAATCGTTGACCTGTGAACGTACGTAATAGTATAAGTTGATCAGATAGTAGCCGCATGTCTCATTCTTTGCTTTGCTTTACTTATACTTAACTTTCTTTGGCCCTATTTAAGAAACTAGCCTTCCGGCATGATTTTGTAAAGATTATTAAAAAAAGTGCGTGTCAGTACCCTGAAGTTGGAGTGTGCCCTGTTGTTGTAGAATTTTCCCAGCGGCGCATGTTCTGCCTGACCAGGCGGGAGCGTCCCCGCTGACAGACCGGTCGGTTCGTGGTGGAACAGATACCAAATCCCGAAGTGCTGTTGGCCATAGAGGGAACAATATTGACACTGAGCAAGACTATTTCCTGAGAGGGGTGAAAGAGGCTATTTACATGAGGGCCCATCACCCTTCACTCAACCGCGACGGGGGCCGACATCGTCTACCAGATACCTTTGACCCAGTGTTGACGTCACACTTCAAAGAAGCCAAGTGACAAGTCTCCCTGGGTCAGTCTACCGAAGAAGACCAGAGTGACTGGTCAAAAGCTCTAGCTGAGTGAACTTTATGGTGTTGGATCAAAAGTTAGAGGGCAGATATCACTATTAGGTTCGGCCATTGAAGGCTATGGTTAAATACACTAAAACAAGGACGCATAAAATGAAAGCACTTCCCCACATTTCGCGCCCTGCGACAAGGTACGAGACTTACCACGGATCCGGCTGCGACATTGTTGATGAGATTGTTGTTTGGATGGGCGATCCAGAATGTGGAGACGGCCCTACAGACAAGTATTAATATCTGTGATAAGGAAAACGGTTGATATTTGTGATGATTTCTGTCTGTACTCATGTAAAAATGGCCTGAAAACCCCAGGTTTACTGTAAATGACCGCGGGTGACCCCAAATCGAACACGCGTTCGGTTCACCCCAAATCGAACACGAGTTTGGTTTACCCCAAATCGAACACGCGTTCGGTTCGAATTACGTTAGATCGAACATGATTCGGGTGGGACCTGAAGTTAGGCCCAAATTTGACCACCATGTTGACTTACAGACATTCGCTATGCTGGGGTATGTAGTCGCCGTAAACCCCGGTGCGGATCCCTCGGCACATGGCCTCGTCCCTGTCGGTCGGGAGCAGGGCCCCGGGCCGCGTCACCAGCCCGAGGTTGTGGTCCAGGGTGTTTCGCTGCTCTGCGCCGTCCTCCAGGAAGAAACAGTGGCCGAGGGTGTCGTACCCGACTGTATCCTTCACCTGAGGAACAGAATAGCTTCATCTTGTTTTTTTTTTTTTTTCAAATAAAAGACGACAGGAAAGTAAAGACAATCTGCTTCAGTACCATGATAAACCACTAGGGAGCCCCAAAACTAATCATTTTGAGGTCTAATGAAAATTCCTTCATAACTTCTTGAATTAAAAAAAAAAACAACAGAAAAGTGACTAACGTTATACTGAACGGCTCCGCCACAAAGGCGTCGCTAAAATTCTGATGTTTCAAAATATCTGACCATGAGCCCGTGTGTGCCATGTATGGTGACACAGCGGGAGAAACAGTGGTGGATGGACAGTCCGTCCAGGTAGGCAGGCCTGGCGTAACCCCCGAGCTCGTCCACGTCTCCGGCCATGTGGAAGTGGACAGGGTAGCTGCCCAGCACCTGCTGTCCCATCCTCGTGATCTCCACGCCAGACAGGTGCACATTGGTGAAACCTCCTACTACCTGCAACGGAAGGATTCAATCTGATGGTACATTTGTAGACTCCACTAGGCACTTGCAACATGATGTAACCCAACACCAGTTACCATGGTGACAGACGTCTGGTCCGGGTCATTGACTTTATTTGTTTGGAACGGAAGAAGAGGAAGAGGAAGAAACTGAGCAAAAACAATGTTTTCCTTCCGTAAACAAACATCCAATGATTGAGAAAATACGAACTTTTTAAGTATTTCTACCTTAAGATGACCTCCAAACGTGTCGTAGTCGAAGTACTGGCAGAAGTTGTTGCCATAGCAACTGTCCTCCGTCTCAGCCGTGATGACGACATTCCTGGTCAGGAGCCCGACCTCACCGCGCATGTCCACACCGCCCGAGATCTCGCCGAAATGGGTGTACTTTGGTTTGCCTGGGAAACAATATAATTATTTTACAGTTCCGACATCGTTATTAACTTTTTGGTAACCCCTCTCAGGAGTGCTTAAGAATTCATACGAATTTTACGGAATTCATACGAATTTTACTGAATACATACGATCCGTTACTCGGAAACATACGATCTGTACTAATTTAGTCATCCAGGCGCAGGTTACCAAATTAGTAAGGATTGTGTGTTTCATTGTAAAGGATCGTATGTATTTCATAAAATTCGTATGGATTCCGTAAAATTCGTATGAATTCTTTGGCACACCTGTCTTTGGGCGGATCCTTATTTCAGATATTTCCGATATATTTCAGAAATGAGACGAAGCTACATGTACTAAGAGATTTCACCTGCGAGTTTGACCTGGTGGGTGGAGCACTCCTGGCAGTTCACCAGTTGGAACTCCTCCGCCTGCTCCATGTTGTAATCCGTGCTCGCCAACACGATACGGTCCCCGGGCTGCCAGGAAGTGACGTCATCCTTCAAGCTGATGACTGTATCCGGTGACACAGCGTCTACAGACATCTCCAAGTGCTTTTGACCTGAGGAAGAAAAACGACAACTAGAAAGGTAACATTTGCAAGGCAAATGCATAATGTTTACCTTCGCATATGGTCTGCTCTGGTAATTCGTACTCAAACACATTCACATATATAGTGACAGGAGTCTAAATCCCTCCTACTATAATATTGCAATATTATGTAACCCAACTCTGGTTACCACGGTGACAGACGGTCTGGTTCAGGTCATTGACCTACAGTTTTATTCACTTACCATTGGCCCACCAGCTGGCAGCGCTAACCCTGAACTCTACCCCGTCACTTGTCGTGAAGACCTTGTCAGCTGTCGCCGGAGTGTCTTCCGTTACTAGGGAAAGGAATGTACTTCATATATAATTCAAACCTTGTTAATTGTAAATTACCATCAACGGGTAAAGCAAAGAATTTGTACTGTCGAGATACACGTATGTTTATCATCAGAAGTGATATGCCAGATGACGTTGACCAACCAGCAGACCGTAATTCCATTGACCAGCCAACAGGTGGTTGGTTATCGAAATAACCGACCTCTTGTTCGTTCCATTATGCTAGCCGACCTGGTGTGTATATGTGTGCATTTTTTTCGATTTAATTACAAGAAAAGTCTACATCTATGAAAGTGCATTATGTAGTATTTTTGTACCTGAGTACATGACTGTGTCTTCCACGGCTGAGTTTGGGTCTCCCTTGACAGCCACAAATGCCCAATATTGTCTATGGAAAGAACAGACTTGATGAGAACGATGAGAAAGAAAATACTAGCAACAATGAATATGTACAACACGTCACAGAGGAAAGTATAGACAAAAGATACATGGTGAGTCTAAATCCCTCCTACTATAAAATTGCAACATTATGTAACACAACATAGTGAGAGACAGTCTGGTTCAGGTCATTCACCACGTCAGAGGCCAGTGTTTGGAACGGAAGAAGAAGAAACCGAGCAAAAACAACATGTTTCCCACCGGTAAATATAAAAACATGAATGTCAGCGGACAGATACCGACCTGAACCCCAGTGTGTGGATGACGTTACTCCCAAGCGCTGCGATGGCGTTTTTGGCGGCGGTGTTCAGTTTTTCCGACCCTTCAGCTAACACACCCATGGACACTATGAACCTACATGGCGGAACAAAACAAAGTGATGTGATGAACAACGGCCGATTTTCGTAAATCTAAGCGTGTAGGTCATGCTTAGACAGAGATGTAACCAATGAGATGCATAGTATGCAAATAATGAATTAATTTGCATAATTGATAAGGAAATTCCATAGGTCCCTTGTTTTACATATTTAAAGATCACTTTAATATCTAAAAATATCCAAGTATGAATCAGCTAGACCCACGCACCCGTCCGGTATTTTGTCCAGAAAGTTGACCAGACGGTCACTCTCTGCCCAGTCCAGGTAAGTGTCGAACGACCCATAGTCCACCCTAGCTGCCGTGGCCGGGTCCACTACCAGCACGCTGATGCCGCGTTCAGCCCTGGTGGAACAGTCTTCCCACCGCTCATGGGCGCTGAAAGAGCCGTAGGGAAGTCCTCCTGTAGAAACGAGAAGGGACACTGTCATACTTTGGACTTTAAAGAGACATCATGCAACATTTTTGCGCCGAAAATTGAAAAGTAAAATATTCTATAAACAAATATTCGTCTCATTGCAATTTCCACATTTCAACATATTCGTACTATTATATCAAATACCCTCTATCCTTCCTCAATATGAATGACCCACTACTCATTTGGTCACGTGACTAACGATTTATACAGGATTTTTCACTTGTAATGCCCTGAAAACCAGGTAAATGAAAGTTCAGTTTCCTATCGACTTTTCCCTGCTACAGTGACTTACCTTCTCCCACAGTCTTGGCGAGTTGGGTCCACGACAGTTTCCTCTGACCGTGAACTTCCAACGTCCCTCCGGGTTCGACTCCGACGAACTTCCGACCGAACCTCGGGTCCTCGGCGCCTTCGTCAGAGCGCCCGAAGAGGACGATCGTCGCCTTCGCGCGGTATCGGCAACTTTCGGAACCCACGTGCAGCTCGCCGGCGGCTCCGACAAGAATGCTCCTCGCTCGAAGGGTGATGTCATTTCCGTTGTCGGCAAAAACTAGCTTCCCTAGAAATTAAATAGAACTAGAACGGTAACATCTGCTAAGCAAATGCATAAAGTTTACCTTCGCATATGGTCTGCTCTGTTAATTCAAACACATTCACATATATGGTGACTGAAGTCAAAATCTCTCCTACTATAAAATTGCAACATTGTGTAAACCAACACCAGTTACCATGGTGACAGACGGTCTGGTTCAGGTCATTGACCAGGTCAGTGTTTGGAACGGAAGAGGAAACAGAGCAAAAACAGAGACGAACATACGTAGCTACGACTTACCTCCCCTTATCTCCAAACTTTCAAAAGTTGCCGAACCAATCAGAAGGTAGTTTTGCCCAGAGGAAATGACGACACGAGCTGTTTCGTCATGTCCGGGGTCCCAGGGTGTCAAACTTGCGTCAGCGTCCGGACAGCCTCATATATAAACGAGATTAATTCTGTTGATTCAAACTTAATGCTACATACATATTTAGTGTTAAACATTGACAATAGGATACAAATGATCTTAAGTTTGTATTGTAGTGTGTGCAGTTGTAATGTGTTCTATTACTTTTACTGCAAATGAAAATTCGTAGTGTAACTTAGTGAAATGGTAACTTTTATAGTATAGCTCGAAAAATGAAAGGACAATACGTTTTAGCACGTAATAGTAATTAGTAGATTGTTTGGAAAAGAAAAAGGTAAAAGAAAGGACATTATATAATTTATATTTGTATAAATTGTCTTCATGAATTATTATTATACTAATATATTTATATAATATCATTATATAATGTCCTTGGGACAAGTAACAGCCGGTGTACATATATTTGAATATATGAATTACGTTCAATGTACTACATAAGCTTAGTGACACAATCGGCGAGGTTACACCAAACCCTAACGTTTTACTCTAATAGTCGGCGAAAACTTCGATATCATACAATAAAATACGTTACGATACAATATGCTATACAATACATATACAATACAATAATGCCCTCTCGCCTAGACTTGGTAATCATGGCACTTACCCACATACCCTAACACCATGTCCAACATGCCCAACAGGGCGATGATAGTTCCTAGTGCCTCCATTTCGGGGCACTACTGAATGGAACACCTGTATGGGCCCTAACCTTTGTAGGGGATACTTGGCAAAGGCCTGGACAGATGGTTCAATTCTCACCAATATATATATGCGTATGTTTGTATCCACAGACACTTTGTTGATATCCACTCTATATTTGAAAACGTGATATTTATTCAGAGATAGGACAAAATGTAGGACAGAGCTTTATCACGTCGACCGTAAGGCTAAGGGGAGTTTATTTAGTCTTACTCGGGCGGGCGGGAGTTTTGATACTGCGTTTTGTAGGATTTTTAACGCGTTCTTTTGCCGGCCATCCTAGAACCAGCAGCGAGAGAAGGTTTGTATCTGAATATCAGAACAGTCAAGTTTATTGCGCAACAATTGCATTGAATACAATGTATGGCAAATAACACTTAATAACTATAAACTATTTCTACTAGTGTACTAACCTAAAACAAAAACTCCCACCCGCCCGGAAACCTGCACAGGGGGCTAGACGCGCGCAACCATGCGGTCACAGTTCGATGCATAACGTTAACGATCGAACAGAATTCCCGAAAGTAAACAAAAGATCATCGTTGAAGCTACACAACATCAAGTGGCGCTAACGTCTTTCATAGAGCCCCGGATCGGCTGTGTTATTAAATACAGCAGAGTTCGCACCATGTGTTCAGAGAAAATGATCCCTACGTATACTTTAGACTTGGACAATAGACAGCACAGTGTACCCTCGCCTGAGGAAATATGTCAGCAACTGGAGGAGGCATTGGAAGACTTTCATCTAGAGATGAAGCTCGGAGGGTTTTCGGAGCGGTGGTTGAAAGATCTAGCCAGTCTGTGGTTCGAGAAAGACGACTTGAAACTCGGCGGTTTGTCCTCAGAACCCGGAGAAAACTCCTCCAGTCTTCCGTACAGGTGTTACAGGTGCTTACGTACTTTACTTACTGCCCGGGCATGTAGGGCTAGCCTCTACCAGGCTTCGAGAGGCGTCAGGCTCATTTTCTTGCTCTGTATTAAAGCCTACCTGGGTTCATAATAACAATCAGGGATTAAAAGATCAACGTCGTTACGCCGCAAAAATGTTTAGGAAAACTGCGCACTCCTAGGCTCTGAGTTGGCGAAATAGCGCGACGCTAGTATGTTGAAAGTTATCGAAAATGACAAACTAGATGAGAAAATTTCAATTATTTTCAGTTTTGGCGCAAAAATCTTACATAATATCACTTTAAGTCATTCGGGTCTTTTCTCAGCACAGGTGTGACAAAGTCGTACGGGACTACCTGTCCTTAGCGAAGCACGTGTTGGTGTATCATGAGGAGGACTGTCCGAAGGTGCTGGAGCACACGTGCGAGGTGTGCCGCAAAGTGTGCCGGTCTGCGGCAGGACTGGCCTCGCATAGGAGACAGAGACACTGCGCTAGGACAGGGCCCGATCTGGGGACGCAACGGGACAGGGCTCGAGCTGGGGACGCAACGGGACAGGGCTCGAGCTGGGGACGCAACGGGACAGGGCCCGAACTCACGGGGGACGCAACGGGACAAGGCGAACTGGGGACAGAGACGCAACGGGACAAGCCCCGAACTGGGGACAGAGACACTTCAGCGGGACAGGGCCCGAGCTTGGGACGGGGCGGGTGGACAATTCCGCTGAATGATGTATAAGCTCTTTATGATACCCACATACCGGGGTATATGTCGTGGGGCTATTTACTTGGATGTTAACGACTAAAAGATGAAAAGAAATAGAGCAGGCGGGAAGATGAGAATGATTCTGAATACTGTACGTAATATACTAACGTTAACGTTAGTATTCTTTACTTTGGAAGGCATCGCAAAAACAATAGTATCTGTAGGATTTACTTTAAATTTGTAAAGAAGCTTAAAACATCATTCATGCTTTTTAAGCTCCTTCACTTTACATTACAATATTGAAGATCCTATATTCTCCACTACAACCACAGATAGGAAATTCAAATCAATGTACGTACGTGTGTTTAGTCTTTTCTTCAACCTTTATGACCATGGATTTGATAATGATAACTTTGTTTTATTCGCAGTTTTCGGGTTTCCAGAGGATGTCATCCAGATAATCAAATCAACATGGCCTTATTCAAACAAAAATGGCTGTGAATAGTTTCTTGTGGCGAAGTTCTGCCGATGTCTACCATGCCGATGCGCTATGCACAATGCATTACGAGTTTAGCACAGGCGCAGTACGTTCTGCCGATGCGCTGATTTATTTTTTACTAGTTGGTACAAGCTTTGTACCTATGGTCTTTCGTACTAGCAGACTGCCGTAGAAACTTCTGCTGCGTTATTCTGTCGCTGTCTAATGATGCCTTCAATCCTTCATAGACAGTGAGAGGTAAGTACACATACGCGCAGACGTCCCAGGACATGGGTTCGTGTCTGTTTTGATTCATAGAGGCTGGAACAAACGACGTAAACTCGGCAAAATACAAACAGACAAGATGGCGGCGCCCATGTAGCCCCCCTCCCCCACCTCAAATTAAATGTCTGTTACGCACTTTTAGTGATTTCACGATAAATTTCGGCTCAGAATCAACGACAGGATATTTGTTGTTTAAAATGATAACGTGTCCATACAAGTTGACGAACATAAACAGGTCTTGGGGGAGGACACGAAGGTAACTGTTAGACTTAGAGGTGCATGAAGGGGGAGGGGCGGGGAGTGAAGGGGGAGGGGGGTGTTCTTTCGCAGGGAAACACAGACACATCAACTTGAAGATCAACTCTATCGTTACATAATTGTTCAGTCTGTTAACTGTCAAGATATTCTTTTCACATCTCCCAATAAAGAGGGTCTGCAAGCGTTACGTGCAATTTAATTCACCATCGAGCTAGGTTTACACATAACTCAACAATGACTGAATGAGTACAACCCCCCTAGCGACTTGTTATGGTACTCCAATGGAACTTCCGGTTGTAAGAAATAATTAGGAGAGTAGAAACCGAAAGACACTGGTCTCGGGCCTGGTCTCGGGCCGGGAATCAAACCCATGCCAAACGCGGGCACCAGCTCATAACCATTCGGCTGAAAGGTCTACACCCGCCAGACAAATCAGTTGGTAGTGCCTATAAACCCCCCCACTGTTAACACGGGTTTTATACCTCCTGACTGGATATGCTATGGTCACAAACCTTGGTTACAAAGTTTAGGTGGTAGCACTGGTAGGTAGCTCTAATGTGCTCAGAAAGAAGTGACAGGAGTTTAAGCCCCCTAGCTGCTTGTTCTGAAACTGCAGGAGCATTTCTTGAAAAAAAAAAATTGGAGGATGATCATAGTCCATTTGTCGAAGTAAAACATCTGTACTGATACCTGTACCAGATGTTACGTTTAGATACATAGCATTAGTAGAGAAATAATTCAATCTTTATTGTGAAGAGAAGGTCAAATTGGGAATTTTTACTTCGTGACAGATTTACTATCAAAGGGACTGCGAGCAACCGCAAAGCCGATCCAGACCCTCCAACGTTCTGCCTCAATATTAGCTCCAGACCCTCCTCTCACCCCACCATGCAGACATTTGGGCGACATTAGGACCAATCTGAACCCACAGTAATAAGTTCAAGTGTGGAGACTGGGAAATCTCCAGGGGTTCCTCGGTAGTGTGTTGTTCTTTTGAAATAGTCCCAGTATGAAAGTCAGAAATGAATTAGCTGAAATTGGCTGGATGGAACTTAAATGAGAACTTGTCTCTGTTACAGTGGAGCTGCTGACCCATTCTGGTGTGGCAGAGTTAGTAAGTCACAAGGTTGGAAAGGACTCAACCTGCATTACAACTTCAGGCACGAATTGCACATGTCCATGCCTGTAGTAATCTCCAAGCAGATCCTTTATTTGGTGGCAATTGCAAGACAGTATCCTCTGGCCAATTGATACTAGTAGTAATACTGTCTTGTCACCGAAGAATCTGCATGCAGATTAGCCCTTTGATTTTTGAACCATTGTCATTGCTGGTACATGTATTGAAAATCTGTTGCTTTTTCTCACAAAATGAGATGGTGTAAATTGATGTAATCGTGCAGTTAAGGTGTGAAGGAAATCTACATTTTCATTTTTTAACAAGTTTTCTCACTGCAAAGCAACCTAAGGCCTAGGGCTACTTTTAGGCACTGAACCGAGGCAGCGTTTCTTCTCCATAAGTCAGAAACATCAACTTCTAAAGGCATTGGTTGGACTGAGACTGACTTACTCTGTTTTGACATATAGTTATTAGATTGTTCAAACTTCAAAGCATAATTATTACCACTAGTAGTCAAGGCCAAGTACAATTAGCCTTTGTACAGGAATCTTTCATCCCCCTGGCCAAAGATTCAAAGCTGATCAGTGGAGAGAACCCATCTTATGAAGGGGGGCCCACAAGCCCTTTTCCGTAGAGTGTAATCGGCCGTTTCAATTCTACGTAGAACGTAGATGAACCCCTCTAATTCATCTAGCATAATTGGGTCATTTTGCATAGAGCGTATTCGCCGTTTTAATTCTACGTAATGCGTTGTAGCCAGGACCCCCCATGCAGGCCCCCATGAATAGGCTACATGGTAACAGGTGATAACAACATGTGGTAGAAATGATAAGAATCTAATAGATGTTATAATGTATTAAACCTACGAACAGATAGGCATTGATAGATGCTAGTAATGAAAAAAAAAGTTATGGTTAGAATTGTTCCTTGGCCAGAAATCTTATTACCCCAATAGGCCCAGCCTGGTCTTCCTACATGTGTTTTAGATCAAGGTTGATCAGATACAGATCCACTGTGTGTGTATTACTTGAATTTGTGCATCCCATGTGTTCTTGATTCTAATTGGTCACACAAAGGGCTAAATATATTGAACTGGACTCTTCAATGTATGTTTAATAGTTAAAGAACTTTCTTTACGTGCTGATTTTATCTGTCAAAAATCACGGATTGTTCAAAAATTTGTCCATCGATCATGAGCAGCAAAGTTCCTACAAATGACTAAAGAGGAACACTGGCTAGAACACTGTAGATAGTCTCTATCAGTTCATGTAGCATGGTTGATTGATAGTATGTATTAGTCAGTAGATTATCACATATCAGACTTGTCCCTGATTTACCTCTGCCTGTCCTTATAGTGTTGGGTCTTCAGATCAACTCCAGGTGTCCACTGACATAAATCAGTACTAAATAGGCCAGTGATGTATATCAGTGTTAGAAATACCCACCTGCAGTCTGCATTTTGCAGAGACATTTTCAATATTGCAGAAGAAAAATTAAGCAACTTGCAATTTTGCAGACTGAAAAAATCAGACTGGGGGTTCAATGGTGTTTAAGAGCTTTTGTGTTAACTACGGACTCTATTATGTAACAATTTTGCTGGAAAATTTTTTTTATTCAAACTCAAGAAAAATTCTTGTGATTGTAATTTTCAGAAAACAGCCCACATGAGGCACACTCAGTTTGTGGTGCCACCACAAACTACCACAAATGTAAACAAACATGGCCACAAATGTAAACAAACACTTGTTAGGCTTCATATTTTGGCACCTACACTTCCTGAAGGCACTTGCAGGCACCTCCTGAGGTAGGGTTGATTCAATTGACTTTGTAAAGAAATGACCAGACTTTTTATATTGTCCTAATGTATTGTTACATAATGTGGCTTGAAGTTCATAGTGTAATTCTACAATAGTGCAGGTGTAGGTATGGGGTGATAGAACTCTTTAGTTCTTGATGTTGAAGTTTGTTGTGATAAGAATAGATGTGAACTGTCTGGTCTGATTCTCTTCACCTTGTACACTGACCCAGTGGTGTCCACAAGATTCCCATCTATCAAGTCCATTCCACGCTGCTGTTGATATGAGCTGACACACCCCTGTAGCGCCGGGCACATAGTCGGCATTCTGACACAGGCAGCACCTGAAAATGACCTAATTTAGCTCACCCTGCTGCAGGTCAGGCTGGTGGTTTGAGTTAAGTCTTGGCAGGAGGATCGGAGTTTCCCATCAGTATATGATCATGATGCTTCCCACCACTTCTCAAGATATATGCACAAAGACCATGTGTTGGACATAAAGGAACTTTTTATTTGTCAGTTTAGGCTGTTACACACAGCCAGGGCAGCCCAACTAGCCAAATAAAGGCTTGCCCTGCTAACAAGACAAAACAAGACAAGACTATAACTTGCCCTGCTGACAAGACAAGACAGGACAAGACAGGACAAGACAGGACAAGACAGGACAGGACAGGACAGCACAGGACAAGAAAAAAGATCTTGTAGAAATTAACTCTTTTCCTTTGATCGGCTCAGCATTGTCCCGAAAGTAAAATTTCAATATTGAATGTTCTGAAGTGAGGATAGTATGTATGACAACAACAAAAAAATGAAGTATAACTTGAAGTCAACTTTATTGGCTTACTAGTATGTGTAATATTGAGGTAAGATGTATCAATGAAAGTACAAGTGGCAGTACTAGCTATAGTAACATGGCCTGTAGTCTAGTTATGTCAATCAGCTGAAAAGTGCAGGTTTTCTTTTCCCCCCAGGGGATCTTCAGTCAGAGATAATCATGTTCATGAGTTAATTGGGTGGAACTGTCCAGCAGGGCTCAGGTTATTATATTCTGAACATAGCTGATGAGACAGGCAGTAGACAGTCCTGCCAATTCATCTGGTAAAATTAGTCTCAACAAAAGTTCCAATGCTGTCTCCCAGTATCAATGTATCTACCTAGCTAGTGCATGTACATGTAGTGCAGTCAATGTTCTAGCCACTTAGTATATAAATATATACTAGTAATTAGTTGAAACAACACTATCCCAATGTATAATTTCTCGACATTCATATGGAGTAAAAATTGCTGAAATTATGACGAGAAACGGTTACCATTCCTGGTATGGTCCTGTGCTGATTTTTGGGGTACCAGTACTACTACCCAGAAAATAAAGGACTATTCTTGGTGCTTCTTTCTGTGCTGTTTTAAACTACTGAAATACGAAATACTGACGCAAATGTGGGGCAGTATAATATCAATATCATACAGGTTGCCTTGTTCATAATATTTCCAGTTTTGCTGGCCTCAAATTGCTTTGGATGTCTTTAATCCATGAGCCATTCACCTCCCAGCAAGTATGTCTAATGTGAGCCAGGTGATCTGGCCATAAGTAGGGCTGAGGTGAGCTTGTGTCGGATTGGACCAGGAGAGATCACCAAGACAAGCATGTGTCCAATCAAGTCTCCCATCCCCTCCCCTCAGAGGGTCAGCAGAGTCCAGAAGTCGGGAGAAATGGTCAAGAAATGTGATCTGCGGAGTTGGCACGAGTCTGGCTGAGTTGGTAGGGTCCTGATTGATCGAGGGAATGTGAGCCTCAGTACTGATGGAGGTAGTGATAATGCCTGTTGGTATAAATACTGTGTCCATGCCAGCAGGCTGGGCTTGTGGTGTGGGGATCCACACGCGATGCAGAGGGAAGTCTCCGTGTCGGAGCAGGTGGCGCGAGCCGCCATGTTCCACTGGTCGCCCTGGCAGCGTAGCGTACCGCCGATTTCTGCGGGACGGGCGGGTTTCCACGCGTACTCCATGCACTGGGGCTCCCCGCAGGCCGAGTATGCTGTACAGTGCTGGGAGAGTTTCTCAACCACCACTAACTTTCCTGCCGTCAGGACCACGCACCAACTGACTAACGTAAACCAGCTGATGAGGAGAGAGGACAGCATTCTGTCAGAAAACTCTACTGGTACCAACTGGGAAACTTGTCTTAACTTCTCACAACCTCAGTAAGTCAGCAGACTATAAAATCGACATTTATCCAAAACTCTGAAGTTTCACACTCAATGTATTATGATATGTAAGTAAGTTCTCTCTAAGTAAGTTCAAATTCTCTCCCAAAGGCTCTTTGCAAGTACCGGTAGCATCAGGCTAGAACCATAAAGTTTATATGTCAAAATCTATCCCAAACTTAAATTAAGTATGCTATGTCTATCCTCTTCAAGACTATCCAAGGCATTACATACTTTTTTGGTCCCCTGGGTAGTTAGCTTAGGCAGATTTGAGAGTGTATATGTGGGTGTGTCATGTTTGTAATATGTAATTTGTATGTGTATACATAAATGAATATGTGTACTATTTGTGTCAATGACTCATCATGACAGTTTGTTGATGTATGTATGTGTACCTTCGTTCTATGATGTGTTTTGTGTATGGTGATGCTATAATATAACCTATTGTAAAAACCGAAAGGGGCGAGCAGGTCGATTCCCGGCATGGGAACCACTGTAAAAACCGAAAGGGGCGAGCAGGTCACAACCGGGAATCGAACCCGAGTTGTCCGCTTGGCGGTCACCAACGCTAACCACTACACTAAAAGGTCGCACGACCATTTAGCATGGTCAGTTAGCACTGTTACACTATTATCATTATACAAAATGTACTTGTAGACTTCAAAACAAAATGATCTACTAGCAAGGCCAGTAGTGATTCTGTTATAAGACTTGTATATTTGTCCTTCCATAAACTTGAACCTGGCTACCTGTCATGGAAGTCTGACACTTGTTTTCTGTCCTACAGTATTGAGTGCAAGCCAGAGAAGTGGACAGGCCTCCCCAGGTTAGTATATATATGTATAATAATAATATTATAAACGTATATACACATGTATATGGTTGTTGTTCTGCCAATTCAGCTATTAATGGGGGGGGGGGAGCTGACAACGCTCTATGGTAAATTTTGAGAGCTGGCTACGTATTATGCTGAATTTAGGAAACCTCTCGATTACGCTTTACGATAAATTTCAAGTGGGTGGCTACAACGCATTTCATGGAATTAAAATGGCAAATACACTCTATGCAAAATGTGCCAATTACGCTCTATGTTGAATTAGAGTGATCTGTCTACGCTCGAGCTCTATGTGGAATTAAAATGGCAGATTCGGAAAATAAGCCAGCAGTGCTCAGGGGTCAAATTTGATTCAAATTTAACTCAATTTTGTTCCGATTTGCATACTAGTAGAAAGGTAGACGTGGCCTAAATCTGTTCAGACTGCTCCTGGACGTGGTCAGCTGGTGTTTGGGAACAAATTTTGGGGGAAGGTCGTGAAAATGTGACTGTGGCTTCAGTAACAGACTTTCCACATGTGACAGACGACTGTTTTGAGTCTGGGTAATCCCAGGATTCTGTAGGATCTCGGCTCTGGCAAGTTTTAGTGTCAACAAGTTGGATGAAAACTAAACAAGAGCAAGCTCATGTTCAACAACACTGTAACACAATCCCTCACTTGGTTTTCTGTGAACTATGAACTAGTGCAGATATTATGTAAGATTTTTGCACCAAAACTGTAGATATAAATAATTGAAAATTTCTCATCTAGATAATAGTGTCATTTTTAATAACTTTCAACATATTAGCATTGTTATTTTGCTTTCACTGCATCACGATAATAAGTTATGCCAGGCCTTCTGTATTTTTAGGAGGCTCCTAAAAATAATGTAAACAAACAGTGATTTTTATTTGGGTATCTACTGTAGCTAAATCCAAGAAGTTTTTGCTGTGCAACGATGTTCTTCTTTTACTTCCCAAAATGCATTCTGAACACAGGTAGGCTTATAGCACAAAAAAATGTGTAAAACAACAATGTTTAGAGTAGTGAAAAATCTTTAAACATGCCTAGATATAGAATATCCATCACAAAGTGAACATAGCCTGTAGCCACTTGTCACCCAGCAGTGTGGGATTCTGAGCTTCAACATCTTGATCTGATTTGAGCAGGAGAAATGAGAGTAGCTGCTATTTTCGGGGACTCTGGTATTTGGCCCAGGGGTGGATGGCAAAGGTGAGACTGTCCAGCTCCCAGAGTCTCATGCTATCCCTTTGTCAGGATAATCAGGAGCACTGCTCAGGTTACCTACAGTCAAGGAAATTAAAGCCAAACACACCGGAGCTCAATGCCAAACTTAAGTTTTACTCCCATTCCTGTTTCAAAGTTTATTTTATTTGCACTTCAGAGGTGATGACAGAGGGCCTGCAAGGGGGGGTAGTGATTACGAATTATGCAAAATTTTCGCCGCCTATTACGAATTACGTTAAAGTCTCAGAGCTGATTACGACTTTACGATTTGCGGCTAATGTCCAATTACAAATTACGTTGCTTTTTGCGGAGGCTGCCTACGAATTACGAAGTCAAAAACGGCCTGATTACGCCTTATGAAAAAGGGCTTGCAGGCCCTCATGACAGTCAGTCTCCTGGATCCTTGTCATCTTGCCAGTCCATACAACTAATGAAAATATACACGAGAAACTTAACATTAAATGCAAAGCAAATGCAGAATGTTTACCTTCACATATGGTCTGCTCTGTTAATTCTTACTGAAACACATTCATATACTATATGGTCAGACAGGAGTTTAAATCCCTCCTGCTATAAAATTGCAACATGATGTAACCCAACACTAGTTACCATGGTGACAGACACCTGGTTCAGGTCATTGACCTTATTGGTTTGGAGAAGAAGAAGAAACAGAGCAAAAACATTATGACAGACAGACACCCACACCCACACAAACACACCAAAAACAATACCTCCATTTTTCATGGAGGTAACAATATGTTTTCCTTGGGTAAACATAATAAAGTTCTGCACTGTCTCCCAGTTGCAGATACACCAGTGATGGTGGTGTTCAGCCCCTCCCCAGTATGGAGACTGTGGCAGGCAGTCCGTCCACGGAGGTGGTTCTACTGGAGGGTCCAGCTGTGATGGAGGACAGCACCAAACCACTGGACTCTCCTGGCAGGGCTGTGGACGCTCAGACAACCAAGAACCAAGGTAGGGCTTAAAACACATTTTTCTATATACTAGTACATGCAGGGCTCGAAATTCATTTTTGGGAATAGGTGCACTGGTGCACCCAACCTAAAAAATTGGGTGCTCAAAAAGTTTAGTATTAGGTGTAATAATTGTTTTGTATGTTTGCAGGCAAACATGTTGGTGAGCCAGACCAGGTGGTAATAGACAGTCCTGTGGTAGAAGAAGCAACAGAAGGTACAGTACATGTACATTGTACTTGTATACTCAGTATAGCTGTAGAACTGTTTACAGTTGAAACTTTTGTTCCAACACAAAGAACGGTCTTCCTCAGTAGACTGACCCAGTGAGACTTGTCACGTGGCTTCTCTAAAGTGTGACGTCAACAGTGAAGGGTGATGGGCCCTGATGTGAATAGCCTCTTTCACCCCTCTCAGGAAATCTTGTTCAGTGTCCAGTCACACTCGGTCACTCTACCTCTACATTTTGTCTGACAGTTTTGGGAAACCAGCATGAAGTTCCTCTTTAACTTGACTTTATTGGGATCCACATTTAGCATACATGTACAAGACAGTGGATACCAGCATTCTTCCAGTGGTCCATAAAGTTCTTCTTAATCTTTGTTGTCTGCTCCAGTTGTGACGACCAGCTCCATAGTGGAGGTGCAGGCTCTGTCAGAACAGATCCCGGATCACAACAACTCCCAGCAGCACAACAACGGAAACCACCGCAGGAAACAGCAGAACCCTCGGGCTGCCAAATATCAGCTGCAGAACCCTGCAGGCACAGAGAACATACAGCAGGGCCTGCACTGGGCTGCAGTGGAAACACAGTAAGTTAAAGAAAATTATCTGTACTTTAATACAAGAACTGTCTACTTATTTAGATCATTAGAGTTAAAACTTTTATTGCAATACAAGAAAGTTGCTCTCACATAGGGCTTTCAACCGGTCACTCTAGTCTTCCTCAGTAGACTGACGCAGTGAGACTTGTCACGTGACTTCTCTGAAGTGTGACGTCAACACCGGATTCAGAGAAGCTACATGTCAAGTCTCACTGGGTTAGTTTACTGAGGAAGACCAGAGTGACTGGTACCAGTTGAAAGCTTTAGGTGTTGGAACAAAAGTTTAAACTTTTCCCCTGTAAAATATACAAACAAACAACTTCCCCCAATTGAAATAAACAAACAAATAAACATATTTCCAGGGTGCTGTCTCCAGCCAGCATGATGCACCAGCTGTACATCGCAGTCCCCAACTCCTCGGACCCCATGGATGATGATGATGATATCGTGATGGTCAAACCTGCTGGTTCCCTCACGAAGAGGGAGAGAGACAAACTCAAGAAACGGGAGCTGAGATCCAACCCAATTTACAGGTTAGTTTATCTGACTATCATTCCTCAATAAAGCCAGGTTACCTTCGCAGAAGGAAAACATATGGTTTTTGCTCTGTTTCTTCTTCCTCTTCTTCTTCTCTAACCAATAAGGTCAATGACCTGAAACAGACGTCTGTCACCATGGTAACTAGTGTTGGGTTACATCATGTTGCAATTTTATAGTAGGAGGGATTTAGACTCCTGTCACCATATATATGAATGTATTGAGTAAGAATTAACAGAGCAGACCATATGTGAAGGTAAACATGCACTTGCTTTGCAAATGTTACCTGAAAAAGTCACAGCCTTGGATATGAAACCAACAGACAAACAAAGCTATATGCTTAACAACATTTCCTGTATCCATCTATTTTGCTGCAGAGAGAAGGAAAAGGAGAGAGCGAGGGAACGAATGAGGCTGAAGCGAGCTGATCCAAACTTCCGCGCCGTGGAACGGGAAAAGGACAGGAAACGGCGGCGACTCGCCAGACAAAGGAATGAACTCCTGAGGAGATTTGAACACAACAAGATCAGGACATTAAACGGCCTGGACCCTGCAGATCTACCTGTGTCTGTGACAACGTGTCAGGACAGTTCACCTGGACAGTACTAGTCATACCAGCATCTGCCTCCAGATGGATCTAGTTAAAGGAGTACGTTGGCAGAACGTACTGCACCTGTGCGAAACCAGTAATGTATTGTGCATAGCACTTTGGCAGAATGTCTCATATAAGGTCATATTCATGTATATAACTTATAAGGTTAACATCCCGTCTGTAGTTTCCAAATGATGTGTCGAAAAAGATATCATCTGCAACATGCAAAATTCTGATGCAACGTTGACCAAACATTCAACAAAAACCGTGAAAAATCAGGGTTTCATGCAGGTGCAGGCAAGTTCTGCTGACGTGATATTTAAGGGCATCCAATGCAATTTCAGGACAGCACAACAGAAAATATTCAGGACAAGAAAATCTGTCTTATTTCCCAAAACAAGCTATGTGAGGAGTCTCTTTTGTCAAGTAGTGCATCTCTTGTCTCCAATTTTCTATATAGGTTTGTTATGTGTCTGTTATATCTTGACCTGTACTAGCCCGTCGTGGCATGAACGTACAATAAAGGTATTTCATTTATTTTTTAGGTACCACCCAAAAAAAGCTAGAACCAGGCAATGACACAAAACAAACAACAGTTTTCCATCTGCAACATTACATTTCTGCCTCACGAATATCAGTATGCTATGGGATAGGGTTGATTCAACTTACCAGAAGATTGGCTTTGAAAATCCAGTTTTGCCACCCAAAAATTGTCTTAGATGCCTTTAACAGTATGTTATGTGTTAGTAGTCGGAATGTGCAACAAACAATTTGTAGATCTATAGATCTACAGATATGATAATGCTGACACTCGGCCGATTAAATGCTGTATATAATACAGATCAAGTATTTATTATTTTTCATAGAAAAATGCCAACAATTTGGCATAAAGTAAGCTGTTTACGACATGTCTTGTTTATTATATGAACAGATTTATTTTTGAGACTTCCAACGATGTGATGATAAAATATTCTTGTATCTTCTTTAATCAAATTTGCTTTCAAAGTTTAAGATTAGGATAGACCAGAAGTTTTCTAAGGTAATACATGGAAAGTTGAAAAGTAAAAGGGGAATACATTATTTTTAAATAATTGTCATTGGTCATTGTAAAAAACCAATGACAAGTTTATAGGTATACAGACTGTGATCTTAAATAATTGTAGATAGTAAATACCACTGAATATCTTTAGGGCCTTCCTTTGTAATATAATATGTTTAAGCAGATTATCACTGGTCTAGAGACTAGTAGAGAGTGAGGTCCGTACAAAAAAATATTTTCAGTTTTGTCCCATATGTCCCAGGGCAAACTTCAAAGAATAGTGGTATCATTTGAACATTCCAGATTTCACAGGTTATATGCAGCATACTTAAGAGCCCCTAAGTAGATGTCACTAACATACTACATGTAGTAACATATTATTAAGTGATGACACATGGAAACAATGTGTGCCCGATCTGCTCTATCAATGTAAATTTCATTAAAAAAACTCCCTCCTTTCTGGACAGCTTTGTTCCTTTTGGCAGTCTGATGTTTTTATACAGGAAGTTTTCAAATTATTCATCATATTACAATTTGTTTAACAAGAGGTGATGTTTCAATAGCCGTCAGTCTTTTTCATCAGGGTAACATGTATGACTGGTTCACTGTGCACTGTGAATCACCACTGTGAATAAAGAACTTTGATTAATTTGGTTTTGTTGGTCACATTTGCTTCTGTGTTTAAAAGAGAGTAATGATGTTTAAAAAAGTCAAGACATACTCTGCATTATTAATCAGGAAAATGTGTATTTAATTAGTGTTAAATGATAGGGCCTTTATGTACTTTGTTTATGTCACTTGGGTGGGAATTAAACTAAGGATTGGTATTATGTAGTAATAGGTGTTAATTATGCAAATAATGACTTCATTTACACAATAAATGGAAAACCACTATTTAGGACGAAAACAAAAGTTTGAACTCAAGGCATATTTGCACAATCAATGAGAAGCATTGATAATTCGTTAGTCGTAACGGATTTGATGAACATCATTTAGTGAAGGTATGAGATCGTGGAACTCTACAGACGGGCGGGTGCCTACGGATTTCGCCTTTGTGAATGGACATACGGGGATCTAAAGCTATAAAGAAGAAAGTAGAAGAGACAAATAGTTTGTCAGATTCCAGTTTCCGATCCTTGACTGCCCAGAGATCGTTACAAATGTACGCTACTTCACACTACCCTACTGCTGACATTCGGCCCATTCGCAGTTTGCAGACACATTGCAGTAAGGGACTGTACGTTTCACACGGGGGGAGGGACGTGGGGTCATTTTACGAGCTGTCGAAAGTGCTCTTACTAGCATTTCGGTGAAAAAACTTATAAAATACCGAGTATTATGCTAAAATAATGTGTAAAACATGTAAAGTGGCCCGACAGACCAAGGAATACCATTTAGTTGCGGAAGATCTTCCCGAACAAGCAGCAATGATTCTCCCCGCCGTTTGTATATTGTCCTCTTGAGTGAGTGTAGGTCGACGTGCCACGATGGTCAGGGTTTCTTTCATTCTTTTCACAAACTATTGATCGCCAAAAGCACGCTTGTGGATTTTGGAGTACCGTGCCACCATGTCGAGGACCAGTGGAAGGGTTCTTGTCTGCGGGTTGGGCTTACTTTGTTTGCTGGAAGCAACAGTTGTGGCGACGGGGCAAAATACCACCACAGCTACCCCCACTACCTTCAACTACAGGGACAGCCAAAACCCGTGCAAGAAAAGAGCAAAATGCGAACGTTTGGAGTACTCTTCTTGCCTGGGAACAAGTCTTTCGTATCATTTTACCTCAACAACTCTTGCCAACGATTCTACGAACCAAGCTGAAGCCCACGGGAAGCTGGTGCTTTGGACAGGTAGGAAAACTCGGGCTTTTTTCTCTGTAAACTTACAGACCAACATGGCGACTTGCCATAAAATTTGTGGATTGTGTCCCCCAACTTCGATACATTTTGTGAGGAAAAGAAGTCATCTCCACCGCAACTACACCATAAATTTCATTGATCATAGGTTTTAGAAAAAAGTTTGACACGGATTGTGGTGCTAGAGTGTAAAAGGGGGGGTTTTTATAGAGATGAAAGTTTTACTCTACTCTACTCTTAGGTTGTGTGGAGAAATTCGGAGTAGGGCAAGATGGCGGCTGTTGGTGTTCTGTGCCCAGCAGGCGAGTCACACCAAGCAGATGTTGGTGTTAGGTTTCACACCACCACAAAACCGCTGCAACCCAGGGAAATAACTTTATAACTTTGCACAACAATTGTACAGGGTGCAAAGTATGGCATCTACTTGTACATACATACAATTTTATGAGGCTACTACCCTACCTACTAGACTAGTTTTATAGTGTGTGACTCATATGGCATGGGAATAAGCTTGTCACAATCATTTTAAAGGAATTTCTAACATCTAGACACTCTATGTGTACCAAGTAGGGTTGCCACATGGCAATATATATGTTCTTAAAATTTGTTATTAGTATCAGCATCCCAAATTTACTTCCTACCATGCATTTGACAGTTCTTTTTAATTTTCAGAGCACAGGAAAACATGAACAGTATACCCCACCCCTTCAGAAGTAAAAAAAGACAACACTCAAAACATGATGACTCAATGTTACAGTTTTCTTTTTGCAGCACATTGATAATTAAAAAAAAAAACACCTCTGCATGTCTGTGTATTGGTTACTGCAGATTATAACTTTGCATAAACTCTTAGTCATGGTCACTGGAAAGAAAAATAACCTGTTTACAAAAGATGTAACATTATACAGTCAAGGGTCATGTTTTTCTGGCATTTAAAAATGAAAAAAACGATCAGTAGCTGTTGCATGCCTTACTGTTTACAATACTACTAAGGAAAGTGTAGCCGTGTTTTGTGTGATTAGCGCTCTATAGGTTTACAATTCACTTTGTTCAAACATTTCAATTGCCTCTTGCAAATATTTGCCAAGTGCCAATAGATCGGCACCCAGGATTGTTCACGTCAGTGGTGGTATTTGTAATGGTCTACAGGTACAGGTAGTGTAAGTGAAGTTTGGAAACTTGGCTGGTAGATAGCAAATATTATGGATGTCACACAATGCAAACCTGCCTATTTCTGTGCTCACTGTGCTCTTTTGAACATTATAAAAAAATTCCAGCTTTCTTTCCAAGTTTCTTGCCATTATGATTGAAATGTGTTGTGAAAATTGTTGTATTTTGAGCTCGAATTACCCCTTTAGTTCACCACTTTGTGCAAGTGAAATTCAATGAAGGGATGCAAATAATTTTGACTTGCACTGGTCAGCACAAGTAGCTTTACAGAATCACAGTGTATTGTAACCACTAGAAATATCCAAAAATGTTTGGATATTAACTGCAGAAAGTATTTCCGAATTGCAGAACAAAATTGTGACATTCTGCAATATTGCAGAACACTGAAAAAAAGTATTTCTACTATTGAGCGAGATTTGAACCTTGGCTTGTATTTTGCTTCCTGCTGTGCAGGCCTGAGGAACGTCCCTCGCTGTTGGGAGGTTATCCAGCCTCTCCTATGCTCCGTCTACATGCCTAAATGTGAGAACGGCTACGTGGAGTTGCCCAGTTACGAGATGTGTGCCATCACACGAGGGCCGTGTAAGATAGTGGAGGAAGAACAGGGCTGGCCAGCCTTCTTACAGTGTCAGGATAGAAACCAGTTCATCAGTGGATGTGAGGTGGGTGGGAAGTGCCTGTAATGTGAAGTTAGTAGCCATTCATAATCACGTTGTAACTTCAAACAAGCGTATTGATAGAATAATTCATGGTTCATTCATGGCAACATCAGACAAATATGCAACTGAGTGGTTCTCTAATCTGTACATGTGTCATTGAAATTCTTCTCATTTTGCTGTTATTATGTAGAACACTTGAACAGGAAAATATTCAAATATCTTTTAGTATGTCTGATCTTGTTGATACTGAATCATGTTTTTTTGTAAATATGTATCAGATATTTTTACCGTACGAGAATCATGTAGGTTTTAAAGTTCTGCTTTTGTAAAATGGTACGTTGTAAAATAAGGATGCAGTGATTTCATTTTATTTTCAATAAACTTCAACTATTATGATCCCATTTTCTAGAATGAAGTGAAGAATATGAAGTTCAACGGAACGGGAGGTTGTGAAAGACCCTTAGTGGAGACAGACAACGAGAAAAGCTTCTACAAAGGTGTGGACGGCTGTGGCATCCAGTGTCAAAATCCACTCTTCACAGACGCTGAACACGAGCGCATACACAAGTTCATCGCTGGGTTTGGAGCTGTGACTGTTGTCTTCACGTTTTTCACTTTGGTGAGTGGTCAGAACTATTTCTGAAATGTCATTTGACACATTTTCAGTTGTTTTCATTTTCAATTTCTTCTTCAGTAAATCAGGTGAAATATTTGTCCACAAGCAAACAGTTTAAGTTCATTTGTTGGAGCATTTAAAAAAAAAAAAAAAACTTTACAAGAAACGGAAAATCATTACATACATACCGACCCTAGGTTTTTGTTTCAGGACTGAATGGAAACACAACATTAATTTGTCCAGGCTTTACTTGGTATATTGACAATGTGTAAATTTATTTTGAGATTTCTAATATCTGAATGTTCAATCCCGCTTCCAAAAGGCTACATTCTTGGTGGACTGGAAGAATTCTAGTCGGTACCCTGCCCTCATCCTGTTCTACATCAACGGCTGTTTCTTCGTGGGCAGTATCGGTTGGCTAGCCCAGTTCAGCGAGGGAGCACGGGACGACATCGTCTGTCGGTCAGACGGAACCATGAGAATTGCAGAACCTAGGTACACATATGTCAATCGTCTGTTATACCTCGGCTTTTGTTATTATGTTTACCGAAGGAAAACATATTCTCCAAACAATGACCTCTGACTTGGTCAATGACCTGAACCAGACCGTCTCTCACCATGGTAACTAGTGTTGGGTTACATAATGTTGCAATTTTATAGTAGGAGGGATTTATGCTCCTGTCTGACCATATATATATATGAATGTGTTTGAGTAAGAATTAACAGATTAGACCACATGTAAAGGTAAACAACATGCATTTGCTATGGAAACGTAACCTTTCTAGTTACAGTATTGTTTGTATAGTGAGTACTAATTTTCTTCTCTCGTTGCAGTGATGGGCAGAACCTGTCGTGTGTGGTGGTGTTCTTCCTGGTGTATTACTTCATGATGGCGGGAGTGACGTGGTTTGTGATGCTGGCGTTTGCCTGGCACAAGTCTTTCCGAGCGCTGGGTTCGTGTAAGGATGCCCTGAGCGGGAAGACGTCCTACTTCCACCTCATCTCCTGGAGCGTACCACTGGTGCTGTCTGTCATGATCATAGCCATGAGACAGGTGGGTGATAGCTCATGATGCTATTCTAAACCCACTTCCATTTTGTGCAAATTTTAAGGGGAAAAAGTCCCCACAGACCCATATCAAAAGATTTTGCAATGCTGTATCTTCTTCTTTTATACTGCGAAGCCCAATAATTTTTGGATTATTAGCAGTTGCACATACATAACTTAGTTACTAGTAAAGTGACTTAGTCTAGTACAAATAAACAAAGTGAAATAAAGGTAAAGGCACTAAGGAACATAGGTAACTGATTCTGTGTGTGCAAAAGACTTGACAAGTGAATTTAGTGTGTTAATGTTTACATAATATACAAGGATGTAGGTTACTTTGTAGATTTGTATGTATTCTTTCTAATATATCACCAACTCTCTCCAAACACTTTACTCTGAGTCTCTGATTGTAAAGATGCCAGCCTGTGTATTTACCAGTAGAGGTTGTGTTAAGTTTTTCTGATGTTCCTGTTATATTTGTCAGGTTGACGGTGACTCTCTGAGCGGTATCTGTTTTGTGGGTTACCAGAACCATGAGTACAGGGCAGGATTCCTGCTGGCTCCAGTAGCCCTGGTGTTAGCCAGTGGGCTCTGGTTCCTCGGAAATGGTAGGACTGCTTTGTTTTTACATGTACAATTTGATGTACTGTGCGAGCCAACTTTGTTACCCTGTATCAGTACAGGAATCCTTTTTTCTGCATACCTTCACTCATGCAGGCTCAATCCCTGTGATATAAAAATTATCCACTTATTGGTTGGAAGCAGATTGATATGATATGATACTGACTGCAATAACTACATACTGGACAATGCTCATTAATGTTTGAAACTTTCATTTGAACCTATTTTATGTAGTACCCGGTTTCCATACAATGTAGATTGATTTATTAGAACAATTAAGCGCATAGCATTCGATTAATAGTGGAATAATGTGCAGTCTAAAATTGTGAGAATTCGACAATTAATTGCAAAATTCCAGTTCAACTTGTAATACTGTTACATTGATTAGACATTTGCTGTTGACATCAGTAGGGTAATATAATACAAACTTACTGCCATTATGTAATTCTCTGTCTGACATGCTCAACATGTGGGATCTCAGCTGTGGTAGGTTTGATGTAGGTGTTTTCTGCTTGTATTTGTGGTTATTGTACAATTGTAGATTGGAATTTCTGCAGCAGAAAAGCTTTGTAACATCATGTAGCAAAAGTTGAAATTAAGAAGCTACTATAATGCCAAATATATGCCAAAATCAAATGCATGAATGACGTGATATTTCTCCCCCAGGAATGTTCACGCTGGTGAAGTTACAGATTGACAACCCAGACATCCTCAGTAGCAGGGCATCCACCAAGATCAAGGAGACCATTGTCAGACTAGGTAATAATAACACCACGGTCATCCTTTATTTCTAATCATTACCAAAAACTGCAGGTTTCAAGTTCAGGTAGCAATATAGAAGCAATATAGAACTGGTAAAAAATTATTTCTGTCTGAAAACCATGTTAAACCTGTGACACTTTCAAGTTTGCACTGTATGAAACAACTTTTTTTTTTTAAATCTTTCTTGTTTCACTTTCAGGTATTTTTGCGTTTCTTGCCCTGGGGTTTGTGTTCATCACCTTTGCCTGCCATGTGTACGAGTTCTCCAACCATGCAGAATGGGAGCAGAGCTTCCGAGATTTCATCAGGTAAGGTCCAGAAGTCCAAAAGTCAGAAGTTCTAATACAGTACCATAACAAGCTGCTAGGGAGCCCAAATTCTAGTCATTTCAAGGTCTCATCAAGACTTATCCACCTACCAAGTTTCATGACGATCCATCCATAGCTTCTTGAGTTATCGTGCTAAACCACATATACAAACACACAAGCAAACAGTACCAAAAACATAACCTTCGCAAAGGTAATAAGAATCTACATGCACATGTATGTACACATCAAGCCTATGCCCAGTATGTAACCTGCTCTCCTATTGGTCAGGTGTGAGGCTAACGTGACTGTGGCAGAACTGCTGTCCAATCAGCCGGTCCCTGAGTGCTCCATGAAGAGCCGCCCCAGCCTCATCATTATGGAGATTCACTTGTTTGCCTTCTTTGGTGCAGGTAAGAGACTTCATTTGGTTCGCATCATTCTAGGTGTTCCACATTCTGTATAATAAAAGTTTTTTCTGTTCAACATTTTGTACAGAAAGAGTTTTTTCTGTTTGACATTCTGTATAGAAAAAGTTTATTTTTCTGTTCAAGATTCTGTATAGAAAATTTTTTTTTTGAGCATTTGTTCTGGGTTTGAAATGAACATGAATTAAAGGGGACATGAACAACGTGTTTGAAACATGGAGATGTGACTGAGATGCGCCCATGTATTTGACTACAGGTATTACAATGAGCACCTGGGTCTGGACCAAATCCACCATTGCAACTTGGAAGAGATTCTGGAAGAGGTAAGTACCTACAGATATTTATATTTACCGAAGGAAAACATATTGTTTTTGCTCTGATTCCTCTTCTTCTTCTCCAAACCAATAAGGTCAATGACCTAAACCAGACGTCTGTCACCATGGTAACTGGTGTTGGGTTACATCATGTTGTACATCTTGTTTACAGCAGGAAGGATTTAGACTCCTGTCTGACCATATACATATATGAATGTGTTTGAGTAGGAATTAACAGCAGACCATGTGCCAAAGTAAACATTGGCATTCTAGTATTATGAATGTGTAATGTTTCCATGTTTGTCCCTTTAGAATCACAGGTAAAGCAGGAGACGAGCCCAGAAGGTTACATAAGACCAGGATGATTGCCAAAGCCTTCGCGCGGCGCAGAGAGCTACAGGACGGGGACCAGGCAGAACGACTGTCCTACAGCTTCCAGACGGTCTCACACGACGACCCTGTTGGTATGTACCAGACAGAAATAGCCATGCTTTTAAGTACATGTACCAGAGTTATAAACCAAGGATTGAGGTGTTCAAGAATTCATTCTTTCCTAGAACTATCGCAGAGTGGAACTCGCTGTCACCAAGTACAGTAGGGGCATTGCCATTAGATAGCTTTAAACAATGTCTGAGTTAAATGCCTAAGGGTTGGGTGTTACAAGTCGATCGGTGTAATGTAGCCAGCTCCCGCCGCGCCACATGCCTGTGAAGTTGGTGTGTTATGCCGAAGGGCGGTTATACCGGCTGTACAAGTTATACCTGCTATACAGGTAAACATTTACTATAACGTGTGTGGTAATTGATTGATTGATTGATTGATTGCTGTTATTTATTGATTGATTATTGCCATTAGGGATCAATCTGAACCTGGATAAGGAAGAAGACCAGGAGGAGCCGAGTGACTCCAATGAGAAGCCTCAGAACTTTGCCAAAGCCGTTCCCAAGCTGGTGGCTCGCCGAGGAGCCATCGTACCCAGGATGCCTCAGGCACTGGCAGGTAGGTCTGAGGGTACATGTACATTTATTTATTTATTAGGATATACCACATTGACATAACAGGTGACTGTCACCTCTAAATGTCAATCCTGAGACCAGACTGTAAGACACTCACACTGGGGAGTCCTCCTACTCTTTAATGTAATGATCTTTAACAGTCTGGATGTTTTAGTAGCCTTTTTTATCACATGCGTTGTTTTCTTGTTAGATTGTTGGAATAAGTCCAAGGTTCATACCAGGCTGTTTGAGCATAGGGGCCAAATAGTACCTATGCTGTGATTTGGACCCCCTATGCTATGATTTCCATTCATTGAAGTCCTGTCATGGTTGAAAATAAGGCCTGTTGTTTGCAGTTTTTGACAGTTTGTTGTTTGTGTTCCACAGACGGTGCCGGCGCCCAGACCACGGTAGTAGCAGACGTGGAGCCGGGCCAACAGAAACACCGGCTGGACCGCCTCAGCCGGCGCAAGCACCAGAAACGCCACCGCAAGTACCGACAGGAGGTCCAGGACGTCCGGGCGCGCCAGCCTTCACGGATCTCCGAGGCCGATCTGGAGGAAGTGGACGAGGACGGCATGCAGCCTCCCAACGTGCCAATCGACAACAGTGAAAAATCCCTGTCCTGCGACGAAGTGTCGGATTCCGGGCGCGCCACAGCCGTCACAAGAAGCAGGGAAGCTGCCATCCCAGAGGAAGAAGAAGAGGAAGGGACATCGTTTAACGAAACCTCAGAGGGAGCGTCCTACACCGAAGCCTCGGAAGAAACGTCCAATCGTGGTGTTACGCCGCCAAACAACTCCCAGTGCACCGAGTCCTCACCTGAAGTGGACAGCGACGAATTTGCCAGCGAGGAGTTAAACTTTACCGACCAGAGCGGCTCCACTAACAACGGAGAAGACGTGTTACCAGGCTGCATGGGGCACGCAGTTCTAACACAGCAAGCTGCACAACCTAGTGTGGTCTACAGAAGGCAGCCGGTTAATGCCTACTACAGCAACCCAGCATTCGTGTACCCTAGTGACCCTATTCCAATGGCGTATGGGTACGGCCACCCAGGGGTGGGAGCTTACCCGGGTAACCCTGTCCCAGACATGGACACGTATTCAGGTAGCACAGATATGGAGTACATGGGGAACCAAGGAGTCCCTATACCCCTCAACAACCTGACTGTTAGCAGCTTCTATGGGAACCAAGCCATGGAGAGCTACAACAACCAAGCCATAGACTCCTATCCCTCAGCAACTTCCCGGGAAGTTAACATATATAATGTGGAAAATGATACGTATATCACCTATCATAAATGATGCTGCACAGAACCAAAGTTTCGGAAAATTCAGAGCAGTATTATATCAGTAGTGGTTATGTCTGAATTCTGTGACCATTGATCGAGATTTGAACCTGGTTGCTAGTGGAGTTTTCTTCTTACAATCTGTAAGAACTCTCGCCTACTTACCTTTCAATTTCTATCAGATATCTTCCTCAGAGCTTCTGACTAGAGTACTGTTTCTTGCCGCAATATGTAGCCATAGGTAGAAACGGTACTCCAGTCTGAAGCTCTGAGGAAGGTGTCTGATAGACATTGAAACGTAAGCAGGTGAGAGGTTGTATAAAAAGAAAACTCCAATATCTTAAATGTTTTACCAACCAGATGAAATTATTTTCGTAACTTGGTTGCTGTTTTGACTGAAATGCTTATTACAATATGCCATAAGAGTTTGTAGCCGTTGCTTACATTCTTGCAGTGAAAGTTTATGGAGTGACAGTGGAACAAAGTACATTTACTGTGAATACATGTAAGTCTATTAGTATTACCTTTGATGAAAAAAACTGTGAAAATGCACTATTCTCAGGAAGGTGAAGACATATTTATTGTGGATCTGTACAGAAGTTTATTTAGTATACTTTTATGTATTGTGTAACCTTATACTTTTTTAGTAGAGCAAGAGGTTGTTGATAGACAATTTAAATGAATTTTATCTGAGTGGTTAGAAACTTTTAACTTTGTCATTTCCCCGTTAATTGTACTAATCTCGTATGTTTGTTGCATTAACAGGTTTTGCTGGTGATTCTTGACCACATTTCCAGTGTATTATGCTCCATAGAATTTTTTTTTCTAAACCGGTGGTAGAAAATTGAAGGACAATATAGGCCTGAAGAAGACTTAGATATAGCCAGTATTTGAGTTAGCCTGATGCAGTGCTATGCACAATGTAGTTGGTATGGTACTAAGTATGGAAATTGTAAAATATGGAGGATGGTACATTCCTAAACAATTGTTTTTGCCCATTTTTCAAAAGCACTCGGTAAATCCTGACCTGCCAGAATTTTCTTGTCTTTTTGCATGCCTTTTTGTATGCAGTGAAAAATACTGCTGAATTTCTGACTTGTCACCTTTTTCTGTGGATAGTAAGGTAAAGGAACGTGAATATTTACAGTAAAATGTTGGGTTCCCCTGCCTTTACAACTGTACAAGGAATGCCATGTACATGTACATTATATATATTTTGATGTATTCTGTATTTTATAGGTAAGCTTGCTCTAGGAGTGCGTACACATGCAGTTTAGTTTTAGCAATTTTATTCTTCAGGACTTTATTTTTTTCTACAGATCCATTTTTATTTTTACTCATTACAATGTCAGCTGTATTAATTAATACAAACACTGTTGCAGCAAAATTCATACTTAGAAAGTACCAGCCATTTTTGTACAGTATGTGTAAATACAAGCCTGGAAAACTGGAGGTATTGTCTTTGGTGTGTCTGTTTCCGTGTACATGTATGTATTTGTGTTCAGCCTTAGATTGTAATACGTTTTGTAGAAGGGAAGGGAATTGAAAGAAGATTAATTTCTTGGTCTGCAAGTTTTTTGTGAAAGGCCCAAATCCCACCCTACAAGTCAACTACCAGGCTAACATTGAAACAAAAATTTTTAACTCAATGAATTGAATGAAAAAAAAAACACACATTCACATATATGGTGACAGGAGTCTAAATCCCTTCTGCTATAAAATTTCAACCTGATGTAACTCATAAAATTGCAACATGATGTAACCCAACACCAGTTACCATGGTGACAGACAGTCTGGTTCAGGTCATTGACCAGGTCAATGTTTGGAACGGAAGAGGAAACAGAGCAAAAACAATGTTTCCTTCGGTAAACATATATATACAATGAGGCACACTTTCTTCAACTGTTGGTGCCATTATATGTATGAACTTGATTTCTCAATGACAACAGACAACAGTATATTGCTCAAGAGGGTGTGTTTATTGCAATGTTACATTGATGCAGGGATCATCAGGACATCGTGGCTCTCCTAACTGACATGCTATAGACTATCAGTGGGGGTTTCTATCCATGTCAAGCACCAACCATACCTGTAAAACAATTTTTACAACCTTTTCGTACCCTACATACTGAGGATAACTTTGTAACCAGAATTCCTTGAAAAACAACTTTTACAACCTTGTTTTGTACCATAATGTACTGAGGGTAACTTTTAACAGAATTCCTTGTTTATTTTAGCCTTTGACTTGTCACTGATGGAATTTTTGGCTTCATTACGAGTTATTGCAGGAACACACACTGTTGCACATATTTCCCGACAGACCCCACTCTGATAGTTTTAGCAGAAGCTGACCAAAGCCTGCCACAATGCCTGTGATCCTGTCAGAATAACACACCTAGTCTCTAACAGCAAAAAAAAGGCTACAATCCATGTGCAATATGGCATTAACTGGCCTGGGAAGACCTCTCCAGTCTTGTACAGTTATTGTACTGCCAGCTAGCAGAGCAACAGAGCTTTCCAACTTCACAATGTCTAACTAAGCCTCTTCCAGGCGTAGGGAAGTGCCTGGAAAGAGTAAAAATTGGCCAAACAGATGACGTTAGCCTGGTTACCAGACCAATTTTAGCTCCCGGGTCAGTCTATCCTATTTGCGGAAAGGATAAAGACTAGGGAGCTGAAATAGGTCTGGTAACCAGGCTAAGATGACATGCCAGGGGATTTTGGTCCGTACTAAGAGTGGTAAACTCTTCTCTCAGCATGGACCAACTCCACTGGCATATCATCTGTCGATTTGGCCAAATTCTACTCTTCAAGCTGCTTCCGGAAGCCTGGTAGAGGCTACACAATGCCATCAGATGGGCTATACTTCCCTCCAAATGCAACTGCTGTTTAGCTGCTTACATGTTGCAGGTACGGGTTTGGCACACGGTACTAGGGTCTGATTCCTCGCACACCACACACTTCAGAACGCAAAATATCGTGGGGAAATCTTGTGCACTGAAGTGGGGTTTGTGAGGAAAGTTCAGTGTTGCAGCTCAGTTAGCTCGATACATTGGCAGCACGTGTTAGTATAGTCCATAGGTCTGATACGGTATACATGTATGTGTACAAGCCTGGGTCAGGTAGAGCAAATACTGCACATTCTTGTATTATCTTCAGCATGGCAGCAAACATAGGAAAACCTCCCTCAACAACATATTCCACATCCCTGTCTGGAAATAGCATCTTACTAAACTTGTGCGCTGCTGTCAGTAACTATAGAACTGGTGATATCTCATATTATTATATCTGGTTAACAAGTTTTAAGTTAAAACTTTGCTCCAAGAAATAGAATAGTTCTCACCTACAGATTTCAACCAGTCACTGAGATCTTCAATAGAAGTCATGTGACAAGTCTCACTGGGTCAGTCTATTGAAGAAGACCAGAGTAACTGGTTGAAATCTCTATGTAAGAACATTCTTTGTGTTGGAACAAAAGTTTTAAACATGTAACTACCAACACAGATGAACTTTCAGAAACAACCAAGTTTCCAGCTGACACAACCAGCTGAAGTCTGGCAGGTACAAACTACTACTGAATGTTTCAGGGAAACCTGGCAACAACATAAAACAATACCTCCATTTTTCATGGAGGTAACAACTGCATGTCCAGCAAGAATGCTACTTTCTCCCCACCACTACACCACAACCAGGGATGTCAGCTCTGAGGTCTTCCTTATGTTGCACTAGTACTGTACGGTGCATGCAATGAATGATTAGATATGAAGACAACATTCACTAGAATCTACATATGAGCTATTGTTATCAAAGCAAGGGACCTGTCTCCCCTAACACCCACCTTTCCAGTCTACATGCACAGACGTGGCATGGACATACACACTACTACAGCGGCAAGGAGAGTATATTATGATAGTACAAGACATTTAGCTTAATGACTATAACAAGAAAAATCTGCGTAACTGGAAATTACAAGAATAAATCAATGATAACAGGTATCATGCTTGACTATACGAACAGAATCAACAGTAACAGTTGTTACTCTGGGACAACCTTTGGCAAATGAACCTGTTTGAGTTATGATATGAGCCAGAACTGACAGGTTTTACAATGTAAATTCATCTTCCTCACATTTCTGGCACAGTTTGTTAAATTGTTGGAAAGTCATTTTCTTCATTCACGCAAAACAAACTTCGGTACATTTTCTTTACCCATGTTTTGGGTCATGAATTCTTGATTCTCACTACAAATGAAATAGGAACCATGTAGTGTTCCAGTTTTTCTAATATACAGTTTTGTAATAGTAATTATAAACACTGATATCTTTCATCCTTTAAAGCTTGACAGTGTATTAAGTGTGGAAACATTTAGAAGTGTTTAAAACGAAAGTGTTGAAAAGGAATACCAATGAAATACTCTTCTTTTTTACCTCGATCACTTCCAAAAGCTCTGGCACATTTCTCAATCAAACAATTCAGCCAAGAGAACCCAACCATAACAACTGAACTCTTATACCTCGAGTATGCCGAATGGAGAATCAAGACTTAGTTCTAACTAACACCTTTAGGAAAGTAGGTGTGATTGGTTGTTGTTGTCTTCACATGTATTCATACACCGACATCGTGAGATGACGGCCTGCGGAGCGGCTCACTTGGACTCCGTGTTTCCCACGGGCTCCAGGGAGCCGCCCAGGTCTGTGTCTGCTGAGTTAGCCTGTTTGTGCTCGCTCACCGCACTGGGAGGCTCTTCCTTCACCCTGGAAATACAGAGGAAGACATTAGCAGCTCAAACTGAGATAAAGATGCAACACGGATTGAAATACTGGGTGCACCCAAATATTTTTGTAACTTTAGGAATATAAAGATGTTAAATGCATACTACTATACAGTATATTCTTGACATCTGAGTGTCAGAAAAATCTCTGTTGTAGTATGTTTCTTTAGAAATGAAACACTGGGTTAAAATGGGGGCCAAAATCGTCTACCAGATACCTTTGACCCAGTGTTGATGTCACAATTCAAAGAAACCATGGAACAAGTCTCACTGGGTCAGTCTACTGAGGAAGACCAGAGTAACTGGTCGAAACCTCTAGGTGAGAGAACTTTATTGAGTTGGGTCGGAAGTTTTAAATTTAGACATGTACATCTGTTATCTATGCTGAATGCAGAAAATAGTGACTACAGGTTGTGCCTACCCTTCCGCCTTGTCACCGCCCCCCTCCCCATCCACCCTGTCCAGTCCCATGTCCATCAGAGACTTCAGGGCGTTGAGAGCAGCCTGGTCATGAGCTGCCTCCACTGTCGGGCCAGCTCCATGGCTGACCAGCGGGGGGTTAGAGGACAGGGACACCAGGGACAGGTACTCTGACTTGTTACCCTGGTAATGGAGTAAACAACAACAACATCAGTAAACATAAACAACACCGTAGGGCCGGCACCATGGCTGACCAGCGGGGGGGGTAGAGGACAGGGACACCAGGGACAGGTACTCCGACTTGTTACCCTGGTAACGGAGTAAACAACAACAACATGTTTATTTATTTACTTAATTCAACATTTAGATGTGTGCCATATTGGCATTTTCAACTTAGGAGGTATTAGGCAACTCTTGTTGTTTAGCTTCTAACTTTAAGGGGAACTTCAGTTTTCATCTTACCTTGGGGAAATCAGTGAAGTCCACTCTGAAGCCCTGGACTTTGGCAAGGTAGGCCAGCTGCTGCTTAGGAGGGACCTGGGAACAGGATAGGACACCGAATTTCAATATACAGTCAAACTTGCCCAAACAACCACTTCTATAAGCCAGCTATTAGGACATGACAACCTCTTTTCTAGGTCCCATTTTTCCCCATAGATGTAAGCATAAAGGAAAACATATCCAGTTGCTTGAGTAATAATTCCTTGTGTATCTCATTACCTGGACATCTAACCCTCATCGAAGCATGATGACTAGTTGAGAAGTGAGAGTACCTGTTGGCCTTGTGGCATCCCTGTCACACCGGACTGTACCATTGCCTCGGCAGTAGGGGAGTTCCCGATGGTGAGTAGCTCCTTCGCGATGGCGGCACTGGTCAGCTGTGGGTTGCGAGGGCTGAGGGGAGCTCCCGGGGCCCTGTTTAGACCTGGCCACACAAAACTTAAACTTCAGCAACATAACAAGGCTCGAAATTCATTTTTGGATGCACATAAAATTTTTTGGGGTGCACCACATAAGACCAAATATTAGGTAGAATGTCAGCAAAATGTACTTGACACAGGCAGCAGTTGGTCAGAAAAAAAGAAAGAGATAAATTCAAGAAAGAGAAAAAGTTGTAAGACTCACCCCTCTGGGGAATGGTAACTCCCTGCAGACCCATTCCGTTGCCCCCAGTGGACCGTACCATCTCCTGTGGCATGGGGAGGAGCCCGGGTGCCAGCTGACGGCTCAGGATGGAGGGACCGTCACCGTGGCCATCTTTAGCTGTGGACAGGATCACAAACTTATTTAAAAAGTCTGTTAATAAAAAAAAGTCTGCTACAATTTAATAAATAGGGTTAATGATCCACCATGAGGTAAATATACCCATGTACATGTAGCATCATAATTAGTGGCTGGTTCCTATAACCACCTCCTAAACGACCACATCCGTGAATTATAAGCAGGTTATTAATGTTATTATCGTATAGCATGTAACTAGAAGTATCATGTACAATATTGTATGTCCTTTGATCATTTTGTGTGTTCATAGGGTCACTCACCAACTGTCATTGGAACAGAATGCATGCTCTATTTGGGGTCACAGGTGTTTTTTTGTATCTTCACAGATATATATCATTTTACCCAGTTTCTTCTTCTCCAAACCACACGTACCTTCTGCTGGTTGATCTACGAACTTGACTTTGCGACCGTTAACGTTCCCGGGCCCGTCTCCCGCACCGTCACCCGTCTTGAGAGCGGGTTTTCCCGGCTGGACGTTGGACAGGGCATTCCTGTATCCTAGCAACTGTAACATGGCTTCCGCCGCACTGCGCTTGGCCAGCTTCTTATTAGGACCAATCCCAGTACAAACCTTGTCTTTAACTGTCACCTATGGCACATACAGGGTAGATTAGACAGTTTTCTAGTCAGGATTCTGTATAGATTTTTAGATGTCTAATCAAGAATTTGTCTGCAACTCAGAAGATTCCACATGACAAGAACTGTGGAATAAACTCTAATAAAATCTTTGTCCCAGTAGTGCAGACACAACACATTGGACAATGCAAACTGAAGCAAACAAGCTATTTAGCTCTCTGATTTTTAAATGCCTGGGCTGGCAGAATTCTTTTTCTAACAACTTCAGGGAAGCCGTACTCCTGCACCTGAGGAAACAATGATGACACAGTGCATCCCCCCCTGTGCATCTTACCCCAACAGAGGGGTGTTGCTCAGTATCTTCTCAAGAACAAGAAGATCAAGGACATCAGCTGACCTGCATGACAAACTCCCGCCGGCGAGGCAGCCCCCGCTCAGCCAGCAGTGAGAACTCCGGCTCCTTCTCCTTCCTGGCCTGCTGAATCTGGATCAGACGGCTCACAGGGTTGATGCCCTGGCCATAGTCAGGGTTGGTCTGGTTCAACTGGGAACACAGGTATTACAACAGTCGGATAAACTGGCAAAAAAAGTGGCAATATAGCAACAACAGCTTTTATCTTATCTTGTATGATACAGTCTAATTCTATTGCTTAGGCTTTAAACTACAGTCAGACTGACTACATAAGTCAGCTGACAGGGTTGATGCCCTGGCCATAGTCAGGGTTGGTCTGGTTCAGCTGGGAACACAGGTATTACAACAGTCGGATAAACTTGCCAACTGGCACAGTAGATGTTATTTTGTATGATACAGTCTAGTTCTAATGCTTAGGCTTTAAACTACAGCCAGACTGACTACATAAGTCAGCTGTCAGGGTTGATGCCCTGTCCATAGTCAGGGTTGGTCTGGTTCAGCTGCCAACACAGGTATTACAGCATTGGGATAAACTAGCAAACAACTGGCAGAGTCACAATAGTCTACTTTCTAGCATCTCTTTCCATATCTTTACATGCTGATTGTTGTCTGGCAAAGATGAGCAAAAAGTACAATGTTTGACATTGAAACAGAATGTGCAGGTGCATTGTGTACATATATATTAATTACAAATAATGTATATGTACAACAAAAACTTAATGCTGGCAGTGCCTATAATTTTCACACACAGTGCACACACCTTTACGATAAGGATGGTGAAATCTGAACATTTCCTAGTAACACTGCACACTACATATGCTTAATTAAGGTGAGTGCATACCATAAACAGAGTCTTCACACCAACACCACAGAAAGCATAGCCTGGTATCCAGTCTATCGTGGTTGGGACAGGCTGTCTTCTGGGCTCTTAAATAGTTTCCCTCTGCCATCTCAACAGGCTGCCCGGTGAGAGTGTAGGAGCCTGTAGGAGCTTTGCTAACAGAGCTTTGTATGCCAGGAGTTACCACCATATCAGATTATGATGGGCTAATTAAACTCCCTTCGTGCAAAACCTAGCTGAGTTGGAACTCCTGCAGCCCCTAAGAGAGCCTGTTTTATACCATGATAGACTGGATATTACCAGACTAGGCCTAGGAAAAAAAATGTTGTGTTTCCTGTTTCAGTCCTGAAAAAATTAGGTCGGTAAGTAGGGATTATCAGCTCGAAAAATTGAATTATTTACGTCCCTTAAAGTCTAGGGTCGGCAGGTTTTTCTAGGGTTGGTCGGGAAACAGGAAACACAACATTTTTTTTCCTAGGCCCTACAAAAAAGCACACCAGTTGTTCTGGTAGTTACCTCATTCATATCTGCCTCAATCCAAGAGTTCAATCCCACCTTGATCAGAGACTTGGGCCTCTTCTTGTTGTACCGTTTGGTCTGACGTGAACCACCGTCATCGTGTAGCAGGGGAAGAACCTTCAGCTGTTCCAGAACCTTCTGTGCCGCACGTTTCTTGGACACCTTCTTACCGTTCCCCTCTCCTTCTGCCACGAAGTCTCCGACTTTGCAGCTGGTAACAAAGGTCTTCATGTGGGGAGGGCCACTTTCCTTAATCACCTGGACAAACCAGAGACAAATTTTGACCTCAAAATTATCAGATCTATACCTGACATTTACAACTACATTTGTATACATATTGTATACCTGGAGGATAGCTATAGACTTCTTCTTTCATTTTAAGGCAGCTGCCTTCAACTAGCTGAAGATTCTGCTGCCGTTTTTTGTTGCTAATACAAGATGGGGTTCGCCAGGTTTCCATCCAGGAAAGTCGTGTAAAGTGTCTTTCCCAAGGGCACAACATCGGTGACATGGCAGGGTTCGAACCCGGGACCTCTTGTATCTGAGCCGAACGCTCTGCTCTGCCACATGACCCCACAATGACCTCACGACTTTCCAAATATATGACATATGAAAAGAACTATACCAATTGATATGGCAAATCAAGATCCGATGCTTTCAATAGTTTCATGATATCATTACCTCAAATGAAACCGACATGTTCCTCTTCCGAGCAATCTCATACACCAGGGTGATCTCTGGCTTCAGTAGGTTCTCTGCTTTCTCATTGGCTGAAAATGGAAGGCGAACAGCCAATGAGAGGATGCTTCATTAATTGGTGACAGATGACCATGTTGACAGACATCTGGTCCAGGTCATTGAATTTTTATTTGTTTGGGACGGAAGAAGAAGAAACAGAGCAAAAACAATGGTTTCTAGAAAGGTAACATTTGCAAAGCAAATGCAAACTCTTTACCTTTGCATAATTTTTTTTTTTTATGGTCTGCTCTGTTAATTCTTACCCAAACACAATTTCATACATTATGTTCAGACAGGAGTCTAAATCCTTCCTGCTATAAAATTGCAACATCATGTGACCAACACTAGTTACCATAGTAACAGACAGTCTGGTTCAGGTCATTGACCTTTTTGGTTTGGAGAAGAAGAAGAGGAAACGTAGCAAAAATGCCCATACCTAGCACATCTGCAGCCGGCTGTACTGGCTCTGCTGTCTCAGGGATGGGTTCATCCTTCAGGACCTTCAGGGCCTTGGCAGCGGCGTTATGTCGCGCCTGTTGTCGGGTGCGGCCCTCCCCGATAAACTCCCGGTTACCAATGGTCAGGGACACATAGAAGGTCTTTGGTGTGGGGTAGTGGTATCTGTACAAAAGGTGAAACATATAAAATCATACAAAGACAACCAATTTCAATGCAAATGTGAAATATAGTGGTAAAGGCACAAAGAAATTGTTGGTACTGTGGTAAGAAGGCTCACCTTCGGTTGTATATTGCTCAGAAGTTGTAGTTAGGTCTGTACTGTGGTAAACAGGCTCACCTTTGGTTGTAAATTCCTCTGAAGTTGTAGTTAGGCCTGTACTGTGGTGGGATGGTAGGTTTAGGGTCGATCGGGCGGTAGATGGCAGGCTCCCCCCGCCTCATGGCCAGTCCATTCAGCTCCACAGTGGGGGTGATGCTACCAACTGGAACATCCCCTTCTGTATGGGTAAGGTACATGTAAGGGTCTGTATCTGTTATCTGTATAGCTGGTATAACCGCCCTTCGGTGTAACACAAAAGCTTCGCAGGCACGCGGCGTGGTGGCAGCTGGCTACATTACACCAAACGATTTGTTACTCTTAACTCTTGAACATCTAACTCTAAACATTGTTTAAAGCTACTAGTATTAAATGATAATACCCCCACTGTACGTGGTAACAGCAAGTTCCACTCTGCACTAGTTCTAGAAAAGAATGAATTCTTGAACACCTCAATCCTTGGTTGAAAACCCTGGTACTTGAGGGCATGGTTATTTCTTGTTCTTTTCTGGGCTGGTATTAGGTACTTAGTAGTCGGTATGTCCACCAGTTTATTAGTCATTTTGTACATCATGCATAGTACTAGTGACCTGTTATTTCCTGGTTCCTGGGAGGTTTAGGTTTGGGCCAGGGCAGGTTGCAGGTGTCCAGAGCCTTGGAGGCCGCGGCATGCTGGGCCTTCTTCAGACTGGAGCCCTCCGCTGTCCACGTCTTGTCAGACAGGGTCAGGGAGATGGTAAAGGTCTGAGGAAAACATGGTACGGTACCTGTATCAAGTTACACTAATTATGCTTAGTAGTGGCATAAAATAATCAGGTAGTCCCCCATGGGGTCCTTAACACGTAAGGCGCAATTGGGCCTTTTTAGTCTTCGACTCTTCGGAATTAGTAGGAAGCCTCCCCGAAAATCAACGTAATTCGTAATAGTACATTAGCCTCAAAGCATAAAGTTGTAATCAGCTCTGAAACGTACTTCGTAATCAACAGCAAAAATTTTGCGTAATTCGTAATCACTACCCTCCCATGCAGGCCTTCGGGTAATTACATACAAAATCACACAATATTGTCACACAATAACACCACACATATATACTTCACACATAAATTGTGATGCTGTTCCCCCTACCTTCTGGTGGGCCGGTCCAGTTTCAGTGATGAGCTTGTACTGTGGTTGGATCTTGTTGTACCGGGCTAACTCATTAATCAGACACATGGGGGTTTTCTCTTTGGGGTTTGCCATGTTGGAGGGGGCAGCAGGATGAGCTGTCACAACAGTGCCTGCAACAGACACAGACAAAATACTAGATTTAACATTTGCAAAGCAAATGCATATTAATGTTTACCTTTGCATGTGGTCTGCTCTGTTAATTCTTACTCAAACACATTCATATATATGGTGACAGGAGTCTAAATCCCTCCTGCTATAAAATTGCAACATGATATAGCCCAACACCAGTTACCATGGTGATAGACTGTTTGGTTCAGGTCATTGACCTTTTGTGTTTGGGAAAGAGGAAACTAACTTAGTAAGCAAAAACAATATGTTTTCCTAAATGGTAAACATAAAAAATAGAGAAAGGAAAATTCTAAAGTTGAGAGAAACATGTATAGTACCGTTGGCAAGTGTAGACCCAGTAACAGCAGGGGAGACCCCAGCTGCCCCCTGGGTGGGGGTGATGATCCCCGGGGTGGGGTTCATCCCCCCCTGGGCAGGGGGTGCACCAGCAGGAGGGGCTCCCGGGACAGTTGGAGAGGACGTCTGTGGCAGCTGGGACATGGTGGAGAGAAGTCACTGCAGAGAGAACAAAATTCAGTTTTACACACTTTTACTACAACATTTACAACTAGTGCCAAAATATGACACGGTATGACATGAGTGCGCTTTTGATACACATGAATTAAATGCTGGAAACAGCTGTCAGCCATGTTTGTTTACATTCTACTTTCTAGTGGTGCCAGAAATCTGACTCATCTGATAATTGTGCAAATATGTTGCAATAGTGATGCATACCTAAACCCAATTTTAGGTTCAGGTCCGGATTCAAGTCCAGAGGTTTAGGTTCAGTTTCGGACTTGTAAGTCCGGACCTAAACCCATGGCATATACAAAATTGCATGTTGACAGCCTTGCAATGTTGTCTGGGTGAAACTTTGGCCACATAACATGGAGGCCGGTACTTGACGATGTCCAATGACAATGTTTTTGTTTTGCAGCAAAGATTTTACAATTTACGGAGGGTTTTAGGTGGTTTGGAAAGAAAAGGGGGATGTGAAATGGTCTTTTATGGTAATAAGTCCGGACTCGGTTCTTGACTTTTAGGTTTTTTTGGACTTGAACCTAATCATTCTTACAAGTCCGGATCCAAGTCCAGTGAACCGGTATGCATCACTATGTTGCAATCACGCGAATATTTTTTTTCAATTAAAATATACATATACTACATTAATACATGTATTTGGTGCGAAATGTAACTTTAGTACATGTACGTACATAGTGCCCCTTTAAAGTGCTCCGACTGATTATGATAATTGCAAATCAAATTATGATACTGAGAAAACTCTTCTTGACATCATTCTGTCAAAAGCCTCCGTAAACCCCTGATCATCATAATTCATATTTCAAACCATCTGGGCGAAGCAAAAAAATATGAGTCTGAATCTATAATATTTATCTATTTTTCATGGCTTCTTCAAATCATTATGTTGCAGAATGATCTACAGAAATCTATCAGAGAATTCTGTCTCTTATTGACATCGATGGGTACACTAGAAAGTATACTAGTAATTTGACAGTAGGGTACTCAGGAAAATTGAGATATTTCTGTAGGCTGAAGACTCTGCTGATGACGTCAAGACTATGACGAATCAGACGACAGCTGGACCCGAACACGTATCAGCGTTTTAAAAATGGCTGAAGATGGAATCTCACCTTTTCTAGTCACTCACAGACAGAGTAGAGGGGTCCGGAAAGGCCTGGAGTTCTTGAGACTCCGGAGAAAATGTGATATTTGAGAGAAAAGGGCACTTACATCGGCAAACACTAAAGAGAATTCAGACTAGCATGTGCACATGCCGTCTTCAAACCCACAGTAAAGGGACAGGGATGTGCCACTTTTACAAAAAAATTCTGTAAATTTGGGCAAACCATATTGCCCGGGAATGCATATATTAATTTATTACTAGTATCTGTTAATCTAATCGTAGGGTTATTAAATTAAATTCTTCTTGGTTGGCTTGCTATTTCAAAATTATTGTAGACTTTGACAGTCTGCCACTCCCCCAAATCTTGGTAGAATAACCCACTTGGATTCATTTGGAACGATGTTGATAAGACGCGAATTCTGATTGGCTGCTGGAGAATGAGCATGAAACGTCTGACCAACCAGAAAATATGTTAGAAATCTGTAGCAGCTTCTATGTTAATTTCTCCCAGACTATTTAGGAGTATACTCTGTGTTACAATTAGTCAAATTCAATCATTGGGTGAATGATGGCGAATATCCACACATGGAGTTTCTTATCTAAGATCTGTATGTTTTACTAGTAGTTTAATTCCTCTGGCAAATGCTTCTATTTCATCTAAGATGAAAACTCAAAGGCCAGATACTTCCCCCAAATTTGGACTATTTATCCTCCTAAGGCGTCTGGTTGCTAGACTATTTCTCCCGTCATGCACAGTCATTTGAAAATTCCAAACATGGCGGTAGACTCGAGAACTTCTCGCATGAAATTCGCGAACGCGATGCCGTCGGCAGACTCCGGGATGAAGTTCAGTACGTGGACTCCTATGAACGATGCGTCGGCCAACTTGAAGGTAAGTCTGTATTTGTGTCTGTGACTTTATTGACGTCTTTAAACGTTTCTAGCAGTGCAGTTTCGTACGCCTGGGGGGAGGGGGGCTGATGTTTACAAACAACCTGTGTTACTATCACACAAAATTTTTATGAGGCAAAACGACAATAACATTCAGTCATTGTAATGATGTATGTATACCATATGTTACATAAATTATAGAAAGCTTGCCGATGCAAAATGTAACGTTAAAGGCTGTCTGCAAATGTTGATATCTCTACAATTTATGTCTTTTCTATGTATTTGCAAATGTGCCAACGAAGGAAAAGGTAGGAGTCAGACAAATAAAAAAATGGTTTATCACTTGCACATATCTAGCACATACACTATACTAGCGACTAGTATGGTACACTACTTCTATGCACCTTTGCTGTGACTTGGTGACTGGACTCACTAGGGGTTTATGTTCTTTTGTACGAAAACATCAATGTGGTGAAGTGAGTCAACTCAACGCCTCTTTGACAAATAGTGGTTAGTTGATAGGAGATATGAAGTCTAAAATATTATGTGTATTTGTTTTAAGATGTAAAGAACTTGTTGAAAATTTACTTTCTTACTTGCAGGTTTTTGAGGAAAGACGAGAACTAGTCAACAAATGGGTAAGCATTGGATATGGATCATAGAACTATGACTAATTCCTGTTTCCTGAACCCAAGTCTTGTACATGTTGCTGTGTAACTTTTTCTATAAAAACAAGGCAGTCAGACAAATTGTTAGGACCTTGATTATTATATTGACAAGTATTTTATTCACTGTTTCTCACTGTCTAGTTTGAAAAGTGGAACGATGCTCAGAGGAAAAAGGTCCTGGAGGACCTGGTCGACAAATGTAAGACCAAACAGCTCCTGTACACCCAGTCCTGTATAAACAAACGTGCGCCTGTGGAGCACACAGACTTTACCAAGATCTTACCCCGGGTCGTCTGTCTCTACATCTTCTCTCACCTCGATCCCAGGAGCTTATGTCGCTCTACTCAGGTGGGTTTATTTTAAAATTATGTTTAAACGGAAGGAAAATATATTGTTCTTGTTCAGTTTCCTCTTCTTCCTCTTCTTCTTCAAACCAGAAAGGTCAATGACTGGTACCAGACGTCTGTCACCATGGTAACTTGTGTTGGGTTACATCATGTTGCAATTTTATAGCAGGAGGGATTTAGACTCCTGTCACCATATATATGAATGTGTTTGAGTTAAAATTAAAAGAGCAAACTATAATCTAAACACGGATAGTGTGAGTGAGTGATATGCGGAGGTACATGTAAGTATTATGCATTTGCTTTGCAAATGTTACCTATCTAGCCTGACTTTATTTCCTCACTGTACCACCCATATGCCCAGGTATGCTGGTACTGGAAGTACCTGAGTGAGTTGGACCAGCTGTGGATGCCTAAGTGCTTACGGCTTGGCTGGTACATCAACTTCACCCCCAGCCCGTTCGAACAGGGCATCTGGAAACGGCACTACCTGGAGAGAGTTCAGCAGCTGCACTTCTTTAGACCAGGGGTAGGGGGCTCTCTTGTACTGCAGCGTTGAGTTGTGAACTGCGATCACAATCCACCAGCCCTATAGACTGTATGAAGCTGCAACTAATCTTAACTTTCATTCACGACATACCTGGCCTCATTATATTGCTGAAGTTTACAACAGTTTCATTATTGCACTATTAATATATATATAGACAGGATGACCCTGTCAAAAGTGTGTGTGTGTGTGTGTGTATGTATCTGTCTGTCTGCCTGTCTCTCTGTTATTGTAATGTCTTAAGTTATATTAGTATGTCTACATGTACTTCTGGCATTATTTTTGCAAAGGTATATTTTGAGCCCTGAATGTATATTATATACCTCTAATATCAGAGTAACATAATAATATAAAAGTATGCATGACATCTTTTTACTACTGTTTACTTTCCTTCTTTTTCCAATTCTCTCATTCTTCCCATTCCGTCCCATTCATGTCTGTCCTCCCTGAAGAGTGTTCAGCAGCTGCAGTTCTTCAGACCAGGGGTAGGGGGCTCTCTTGTCATCCCTTCTACTGGGACACTGCAGCAAACTTAAGTCAAGTTAAGAGTTGTGAACTGCAATCACAATCCACCAGCCCTATAGTATAGACTGTATGAAGCTGCAACTAATCTCAACTTTCATTCAGCACATACTTGGCCTAATTGCTGAAGTTCAGTTTCATTATAAACAGTTTTATTATGATAAAATAATTGCACTATTGACAGGATGATCCTGTCAAAATCAAATTATCAATAGTGTTTGTGTATCTGTCTGTTTCTCTGTTATTGTAATGTCTTAAGTTAGTATCTTCACTTCTGGCATTATTTCTACAAAGATATATTTTGAGCCCTGAATGTATATTATATATCTCTAATATCAGAGTAACATAGTAAAAAGTATGCTTTTTTTTACTTTTTACTACTGTTTACTTTCCTTCTTTTTCCAATTCTCTCGTTCTTCCCATTCCCTTCCGTTCATGTTTATTTCATTGTATTTGTCTGTATGTCTACATGTAGTTTAAGACCTTACAAAAGTCGCTGTACTTTTGTTGTGTCAATTAAGTTCAATGTCTGACCCCCACCTCCCCCGTACAGGACCCAGCGAAGGAGGAACGCCCCACGTCTGCCCGTAACGTGAACGGTGAGGGGAACCTGAGGACCAAACCTCCCAAACCTACACCCAAGAAGTGGGAACCGCCTCCATGGAAGGTGTCAGACAAGAGTCCCGGAGACACCAAGAGATTTAACTACCTGGACAATAAAGATTATGTTGCTAGTGTGAGAGAATCGTAAGTCTATGTCATACTAACCACAGCTTAGTATTACATGTATATGTCAGTGAAGGTTAGACAACCAGGTAATAAAATACGCCAAAAAGCAGTTACTCAAGCAACTGGATTTGATTTTGGAAACGGTCAGACGTTTCAGGTTAGTATACACCTTAGTATTATGTGTGAGTTAAACGTTTTTCAAAATAAAACCCGCATTATACTAGTATATCTAAAATGTCATCAGGTTTGTAGAACCAAGGACATTATACACAGTGTATAATGTCCTTGGTAGAACATAGAATGTAGGGATTTTCTTCTTACACAACCTAAAGAAATAAACTGGTAGTGTTTCTTGCCTGCTTATGTTTCAATGTCTATCAGACATTTTCCTCAGAGCTTCTGACTGGAGTTCTGTTTCTTGCCACTATATGTACATGTAGGTGGTGCTTTTTTAGAGAACACAATCCTAAACATTGACAACAGAACACAAGATTGGAATCATCCCATGTCGATTGTAGTGTGCAGATAAAACAAAATGGATTCATTTCAGTGACCAATTAACCCTGTAGCTATAGCCACTAAAAGTACTATCGGTACTCTGTGTATTTCCAAATATCTGATGATGACCAAATTCTCCCCAACAGGAGGTCCCGAGGCTCCGTACCAGACCTGACACAACTCTTCTCCAAGTCTGTCGTCAAAAAGCCGTCCAGAAAAACAGCCAAACTGGTCAAGGCAAAGTCTGCTGTAAGTAACTTTGTAACTGTCATGAAAGTTCATCTGTGTTGGTAGTTACGTTTTAAGTTAAAATTTTTGTCCCAACACAAAGGATTTCTTTCATCTAGAGCCAGTCACTCTGGTCTTCTTCAATAGACTGACCCAGTGAAGCTTGTCATGTGGCTTCTCGGAAGTGTGACGTCAACACTGGGTCAAAGGTATCTGGTAAATGGCATCTCACTGGGTCAGTCTATTGAAGAAGACCAGGGTGACTGGTCGAAAGGTCTAGGTGAGAGCAATCCCATGCATTTGATTTGAACAAAAGTTTTAACTTTAAACACAACTACAAACTCTTGTTCTAGCACGAAAGTTCATCTATGTTGGTAAAATACATGAACTTCGAAGGAACTTTTCTCCAACTCAAGCACAAAAATAACTCACCAGAAGTTGATGAAGACTGAGCATTTTATTCAAAACTTTCTGGTGAGTTAATTTCGTGTTTTGAGTTGGAGAACAGTTTAATTTTCTTCACAAACTCTTGTTCTTGTCCTTTCGCACTCAGTCCAAGTTGGATGAGTCTTCTCCCAAGTTCGGTGAGCGTCCAGGCTGGGCGCAGCACCAGACCGGCGCTCCGTTTGTGAACCTGTCCAACACGGCAAACGTCAGCGACTCGGTGGACGCTGGGAAGAGGCCGGGACCGGCACGGAACATTCCCAGACTCGGACGAGACGCAGAGAAGGCAAACTCAAGATCAGAACGGGACCCTCCAAGTAAGGCTTGGAACTAGAAACAATAACTTTTGCTCAGGAGTAAATACAGCATATTCATTCATGTGTGTGGTTCATAGTACATGTGTGTGTGTACATGTGTTTGTGTATGTGTGTGTGTGTAAATTACACTGTGTATTGTATGTGTGTTTGTGTATGTTTGTGTGTGTGTGTGTGTGTACTAGTATATGGTGTACATGTAAGTGTGTTTGCATGTATTTAATCCTAAAAACTATGAACTGCCAAATGATCCAAGAGTTTTAGAGAGGAATAGGGATCCCATAGTAAAGATGGCTACAAAATGTATCTACTGTTGACATGTTCTTGTTCTGTTCCTGTGTAGCTGCTCCGCTGTTCAAGACCAACCCCTGGACAGTTCCTGTAGCCGCAGAGTCAGACGACGAAGACTGGTAACAACTACAGCAGCTGCCCGTGGACTTGTAACAGTCTGGATATCTGAGGAGAGTCTTTCTACACAACCAAGTCTTTTATTCAGCCCTTCCTCAGGGCAATTCTGACTGGTTCACATTGCACTGCAGCACAGGTGTCACTGCTATAGATGCATTCCCAAATGTACAATATTTACATATCTACATCTATGCGTGATTACAGGGAATTGTAACTACAATGCTGTTCTGTCGGCTGAATAAAACACTCGGTTGTGTAAAAAGAGTCTCTTGAAACTATTCAAGTCTGGAGATGTGAAACAGCCCTCTGGGTGGTGTAGAATGGACAGTTCTGTTTGGTACATAGAGCTACTTCTCAGAGTGGCAACAATTATGAGTTTTATTCCAGACAATCGTGATGGCATGATTACTTCTCTACATGTAATTATTGACTGACAGATATATACATGTATATAAACTACATGATAGAATGTATAGAATAATGCATGGCTGGGGCATAAACGACTAGTCTTTGTTTAGAATCCTTTTGAAAAAAGCTTGTCTCAACTTTAAGAATGATCTCAGGATTATAGTAGTTTTGGCAGTCTTTTCCATTGTCTACTGTCTTGGACTACCTGTTTCACACCACTATTTATTTTAGTTAGTACAAATTTAAGGACTCCTGAAAATCACCCTAGAGATGCTCAGATGCCAGAATGTAAATGTTTGCAAAGGAAAACAGAATATTCATTGTTGTTTTGAAAATAATGTTTTGACATGGTGGTTGTACATTTTTATGAAAATTAATGTCATGTTTTGTATTATAATCCCTTGTAGTTCAGATTTCCATTTTTTTTAAAATTCAAAAGTCTGTCTTGTAAGTTTTGTAATGGTGGGGTTAAATGCTGTCAACTAATTTCTATCCTGTAAACTGGTGGCTAAGAAGTATATACATTTGTAGTTAGATACATGTATTTGACTTGTACATAAAATTCATATTGTCAATATACATTCTGGTATTGTCTCAACAATGGCTCTGTACATTGCTTCTCTTTGATAGAATTGTGGAAGTGTTCTGACAACATAATATTGTAATTCCGAATGTACATAAATAACAAATGTCACATTTTATTTGTTCAGTCTGATAAAAATCTTTCTGCCCAACAACCACCTGGTCACGTTTTCAACAGAGCAGCCATTCAGAATCTATTGAACAACTTATAATAACTGTAGTTGTATGTTCTCTATTGCTTTTTACAAACTCCACTGCATTATTCACAGAAGACTATTAGATAGATTAGCAGCAAAGGATCTTTAAATTTACATATTGCACCATTTTTATTTCCATTCTTATCTTTACATTAATTTTCTTTTATTTACACTCATCTCATCATCATTGATCATAGCATATTGCCATGACTCTCCAGCCAGTCCATGCAGTACACTAAACATAACTACATGTATCTCTACCAATTCATAATCCTTTGCTTACAGAAAAGGCATGGATTGTTGATAGCCCTGGTATGATTCACTTCTATTCGCCCCCAAAATGTTTCAGTTTTGCTACACTTTTAGTGTATAAAAGTGACATAATTATTGACTACTGGTCTCACAACACGAGCCGTGACTGAAGAGACACCAGGTGGGGGAGCCGGTACTGCAGCTTGTCCAGTGCATCATGGGACATCTGGCTGCACAGGGACACGTCCAGTTTCTGCAGACAGCGGCAGTGCTGACCGATGGACGCCAGCGTGTGATTGGTCAGCCTGTCGTTACACGATACGTCCAGGAACGTCAGGCGCTGCAGACGTTTCACCACTTTTGTCACCCCGTCATCTGTCACCTGGAGAATAGTACAGTTCCCGGGATGAGTTTGAAATTCATTGTTTTTCCATTCCCAGGATGTAAAGCACCAGGGGGGGGGGGAATTCCCAGGTTGCATAGTGC
>NW_017804265.1:312415-330375 GCF_001625305.1 Branchiostoma belcheri | reverse complement strand
ATATATATATATATATATATATATATATATACTACAACATCTGTCAAATTATTTTGAGCAATAGTTGTACAGATCTCCATTTCTATAGACAGTATAATGTTACTGCTGTAGAGAGTAACATTATAAACCATGTATTCCCTGTTTATTAGAAAACACAAGAATTTTAAACTTTATTTGTTGTTATATTCAACCAGTACTAAGTCACTAGAACACAACATTAATTTTCCTAGGCCTTAGTTTCTATAACATTACCTGGTGACATTGGCTGATGGACAGCTCCTCCAGGCTAGGCACATTGGTTGCTATGGAAACCAGACTGCGATCAGTCAGCCCTGTGCACATGTTCAGTCTCAAGCACACCAGCTCCCTGAACCTGTAGGGAGAGAAAACATTATCAACTAGCTATATAGAAAGGTAACATTTGCAAAGCAGATGCATTATGTTTACCTTCGCATATGGTCTGCTCTGTTAATTCTTACTGGAGTAAAACATTTAACTGTCATATATATGGTAAGAGGAGTCTAAATCCCCCCTGCTATAGAATTGCAACATGATGTAACCCAGCACTAGTTACCATGGTAACAGACAGTTTGGTTCAGGTCGTTGACCTTAATGGGTTGGAGAAGAAGAAGAAACAGAGCAAAAAGAGGAAACATAGCAAAAAAAATGTTTTCCTTCTGTGAACATAATTACCTACTTCTATCACTAGTATACTTATAGGACATAGTAAGAGTACATATAAGAATTCTGGAGGTTGTGTAGTCACCTGATAGCGCAGGTGATTCCGAGGTCGCTCAGCTGCTGGCAGGTGCTGAGGTCCAGCACACGCAGACCTGCCAGGCGCTGCAGCCCAGACGGCATCCCAGCATCCTGCTGGGCTAACACGGCCAGGGCTTCTTCCTGGGTTATCTGATATAATAAAGAAATAAAGTAAACTAGAAAGGTAACATTTGCAAAGCAACTGCATAATGTTTATGTTCACATAATGGTGTGCTCTGTTATATGCGCGCGTTAATTCTTATTCAAACACATTCATATATATGGTCAGACAGGAGTCTAAATCCTTCCTGCTATAAAATTGCAACATGATGTAACTTAACACAAGTTACCATGGTGACAGACAGTCTGGTTCTGGACATGAGAAGAGCTTTTAAGCACAGGTCCCTGGCACAGGTATTAGGCACACTACACTCTAGCTTTGCACTCAGGCATATTAATAAAAGAAGATCTGAAAATTTAGAAACTGAAAGAAAATGAAAATCAAATGAAAATGAAAGAGAACGAAACTACAAGTTACCTTACACACAGACACCTCAGCAGCAGAGGGAGGGCTGAAGAAGCCAATGGTGCCAAAGTTGCGAGAAAACCTCCCGCCAGTCAACTCACACAGACGCCCCTCATCACCTACCTCCTCAGGCTTCTCCAGACCAAGAATTCCATAGTCCGTGACATTCTTGCACCACGCTAGACTTAGCCGTTTCAGTTCCGGTAAGAACGCGGCAATGGCGTGCACGCTACGATCTGTTATCGCAAGGCATGAGGTTAAATCAAGCTCTTGGAGATGCGGCACGGACTTGCCGAGAGCTTCGACAAACTCATCGCGTACGAGCGTACAGTGGGCGAGACAGACAGACGTGAGGTACGGCATGGGTTTCGAAGATAGGCCGGCGATGAGCGCTTTGGAGGAAATCTGTGGGCATTCTGCAAAGTTGATGTATCGCAGACCCGGCAGGGTGTACAGTTTGGAAGCGGCGCTGTCTCGCATACGTCTGCACTTAGAAAAGTTCAGATACTGCATTTGTGGAACGTATGTCTGAATGTGCAGCACAGTCTCAGATGTGAGCTCCCCACACATGGAAACATTCAGAGAAGTCAAACTCGTCTGCCGCTTCACTAAGCGTAAGATGTCATCGTCGGTTAGGTCCCTGTTTCCCGCGATGTTCAGTTCCCGTATCGCGAGCCCGGGTACCGTGGCTAGCTCTCGAAGTGAACTGCCCGGAAGTGCGGTTTTGCTCAAATCCAAGCTCGCCAGTTTCTTCCCTTGCTGTTCTAGGAATGCTTTGATGTTAATGAAGGTGAGGACGGAGGTCGACGCTCGCGTTTGCGACCCTTTGGCGTACGGGTTGAACTCGTACGAGACAGTGCATCCAGACAACGACAGTTTCTCAACGTTCGGCATCACCCCGACAAGTCTGTTGAACACGCAATCCGAGAGGTGTCGTAGCGACGCCAAGTTTAGCTCCCGGACATTCACCAACGATTTTTCCGCCGATTTCAAATCTTCCGCTTTCCGGAGCAAGTTTCCAGACAGGAACAGACTGTTGCAGGAACTGAGGTCCAGTTTTCGTAGATTGCAGCAGTGAGGAACGATGACCATGAACGTTGCTTCCGTTATATCCGACCCCTTCAAGGAAAGGCTCTGTAGATGCTGCCCAAGGTGTTGGCAAGCTTTCTGGACGACCTCCTTCGATTTCGACGAACCGTCCATGTCATTTAAGATGAGATGGGGACTTTTTCTCAGTCCAAAGCTCTGGACGGTTGACCCGGTGGTGAAGGGGGTGAGGAGGTGGAAGACGGTGTTCGTTTGTAAAGCAGGGTCGAGAGATGCCTCATACCATTGTCTGTTTACCAGAGCTGCCGCCTTCCTGTCCCCAACACTCAGGAACCGCATGACGTGGGCGATCACCTACAAAATGGGCAAGAAGACAAAATAGAGATGTCAGATTTCAATCCTAAGCTTCCTGAATTCTCCCCGATGCCAACCACCAATCCATAATTTCTGGCTCCTTGGAGTTCTGAAGTTATGTTGACCACAAATATACAGACACACACACACTGTAAGTGTAACACACACACACACAGACAGACCAAAAACAGTACCTCCATAAATTTTTCTTGACGTAAATTTTGTTGGTTAATTACTAACTCATGGCAAGGAGGTTAAAAATCTAGCTTAGTCATAGTTATATGTTGTACTGTACTTTGCCCTCCTGAGTTTTCGAGGTCAACACACAGGTAAACTTTACTTTTTGTAACAACCGTTTTACAAATATCCTCTTCACTAGGGATCGTGACACTAACACTCAAAGAACACTATTAATCATTTAACAATTCTATTCAGGTATTAGTTTGATTCTGACAGCCCAGGCATTACAAATGACGCAGGAAAACCAAGAAAAACATACCTCAACCGGCAGGACAGCCGCCATCTTTGTTTTGTAACAAGGTGTTCTCGTGACGTAGCCTGCAGTTCCAACAATGGACGCCGGGAGGCGCTGTTAGTCTGTCTCTGGAAAGTCGTCATGATATGCCTTTTTGAAAGGGAATAAAAGTTTTTTTTGTTATTCAACACGTTGATAAGCGAAAAAGAAAAGGTAAGTTGTTTTCTTTATTGCAAATAAAGACAGTATTTAGCATTAAAAAAGGTAGAAATGTCGCTGTACTTCAGCCTGAATCCGCTAGAGTTCGCTTTTGTAGCGTGACTTTTGGTCACAGTTGACAGAACAACATGGCGGAACCTTGGAAGAACAGGGCATGTCGTCTGGGCCACTTCCTTCTCCTTCTCTTCGTTTTTCTACTACCTGGCGTCGTCTCTTCGACCGATTATGACTACACCTTTACTTTACCACCGGGACAGAGGGAATGCTTCTATCAAGAAGTCAAGAAAGAGACGAATTTTGAAGTTGAATACCAGGTATGTTCCGTAACCTTATGATCATGTTGTGATAATAATTTATTAAAATCACAGTTCCGTCACTTCCTTTTTGTTATAAGAACGGTAGTAATTTTGTCATCCTGAACATTTTGTACAGTCGTGGATGTACTTGTACTCTAATCTAGGGGAGGCATGCAAATGTTGAATAATTAAATTGTTTGAAGATGACAACTTGCTATTTGCCAAAGGGGGAGGGGGGTGGTCCCTCTGTACTTGATACCTTGACACCGCGTACAGTTAGTAAGGCCCCTGTCTGGTGAATAATTAGAATTTTTCAGATACCCATGGCCAGCCACCACCCTAATATCCATTGGGATTTTGGAGTGTTAAGACACGTATTTCATATATATATATATTTTCACCTAGCACCTGATACTTTATACTTGTTACATAAAATTTGCATTCAGGTACTAGTATGTTTGGAATTTCACATCATTTTCGAAAATAATTTCACCTGGTTTCATAAAACATAAGATCTGGCACGTATGATCCGCTACTATGGTCACGTGTCTCTTACGTCATGTTCCAAGAGGTTGAAGCAGTCAGCCAAAAATTTGGAGTGAGTCCCAATTCATTCTGGACAGTGTTGGAAGGAACGTTTAGTCTTTATTTCATAAATAATTGTTAATTTGCAGGTAATTGATGGAGGTGACCTGGATGTGACCTTTGTGCTGAGGTCACCAAAGGGGGTTCCTCTTGTGACAGAACTGCGGAAGTCAGAGGGAATTCACAGGTGAGCAGATTCTTCACCAGGAATAGTACTAGTTAGGATTTCCATCCTAGCCTGGTTACCAAACCTATTACATGTAGTATTATAGCTCCTGAGTCCTGCATTTGCAGAGATGATGTAGGACTTAGGAGCTATTATATAATAATAGGTTTGGTAACCAGGCTATTTCCGTCCACTGTAGAAAGAAAGTGTAACAGTGAGAGTGCTACCAACTGACTCATCTACTAGTACAGGTTCTGGACCTTTTATCAGGACATCCTGTTTGTGGCATATACCGTGAACTGTACATATGTTTACTGTAGGGTAATCAGTGCATTTTTATCAGAACATCAACATTGCCTGAAGACAAAAAAGTATCAAAGTTACCGACTGCTGGTCAGAAGAAAGTACTCCATATGAATGAAAATATGATTCACATGAATAGAATATTTGAGAATTATTAAAAGGGTTCACTAATAAGCAGTTATTTGTATGTTACTCCATGTATTTGTATGTTACTCCATGTATTTGTATGTTGCTCCATGTATTTGTATGTTACTCCATGTACTGAAGTTGTACTTCTTCTCTCCCCAGTATTGATGCTAAGGAGGATGGGGACTACATGTTCTGTTTCGACAACACCTTCAGCAGAATCTCAGAGAAGATGATCTTTTTTGACGTTCTGCTGGACGCTGACACAGAGAACGAGGATGATGACTGGATGGACTTTGTCAGTCCGGAGGAAGAGCTGGATATCAAACTGGAAGATATGAAGGTAATTTTTTATTCAGTGGGTTCTAGTGTAACACTGGGGGGTTTATAGGCGCTACCAACTGACCCGGCCCACGGGTCTAGACCTTTCAGCCGAGCGGTTAGAGCATCTGGTTATGAAGCTCTGGTGCAAGGGAGGTCGTGGGTTCGAACCCCGGCCCGGGACCAGAGGGGTTTTTACTGGCTCCTCCTGTTTCTTACAGTTGTTCAGGGTAGCTGCCTTGTTGACCAGCTGCCTTTAGGATTCTTGCAAAGGCTGCTAGGGGGCCATTTCTACACCTCTCAACAAGGCAAAGATTACTGTAGCTTTTGAAAAAAAGTCTCAAAACTAATCTCTAAGCAGATCCTAGGGTGGCAAAAGACAGTATCAAATTGGCCAGGCAGTATCCATTAGCCAGAGAAGGTTCTTGGGTGGCTAATGGATACTGCATGGCCAATTTGATACTGTTTTTTGCCACCCTAGGATCTGCTTGGAGATTATGTCAAAACATGTGCACGAAGTGTATTAATGTTTTGAGTTCTTGATACGTGAAAATACAGCCCCAGTTTTTGCTTTCCCTACGATTCAGCCAGGAAAAATAACGGCCAGAGCGTGTTTACGTCTTTTTCAAGATGGCATCACTGCATGCAAAACAAAAGTTATGTGGGTCACGGCAGAGTCTACTTTTCTGGGGGTAAAATATGGTAATTTTTTGCTTTTACAGCATCACTTTTACTGTTGTTGTTTTGTTTATCTCCAGGACTCCATGGATCGTGTGAAGGAGCACCTCTCCAAAAGCAGACAGATCCAGAACGTCCTGCGAGTGTTTGAGTCGAAGGACAGGAGCACACAGGAACATAACTTTGAGAGAGTCAACTTCTGGTCTGTCATACAACTCATCATCATGATAGTCACCGCTCTTCTACAAGTCTACACCGTTAGGCACTTGTTCGATGATAAGAAGAAAGTTCGAACATAGGCTGGAAAGGCTTGTTTTTTTGTATTCTGATGTAGAAGAAACATGTTTGTATTGCATGTGAGAGTGATGTACAAGTACAATGCAGTGTTCTAGCTAGCACCCATCTTTTAGGCCTAGAAAAAAAAATGTTGTGTTTCCTGTTTCCCGACCGACCCTAGAAAAACCTGCTGACCCTAGACTTTTTTGGGTGGTGGAACCCTGCAAGGGACATAAATTATTTTCGAGCTGATCAGCCTTTTCTAGCTCCATGATCTGACACCGGAGTGATAAAACGTTGTACAATTGGTTTTCTAACATTGACATAGTCTAAGAAAAAAAAGATGATCTCTACCAACCAACCCTAATTTTTTCAGGACTGAAACAGGAAACACAATATTTTTTCCTAGGCCTTATGGAATTTTGCTGCTCATGTTAGACATAACTTTTGTCCAATCCGTCATCTTTGATAAAAATCAGCGTATCAAGATATAGAATGTGATGTCATTAAGTATAGCTACCAGCAAGATTTCTTTCTAAAAAGGCTGGAAATAGCATTTCAGAGGATCAAATTTTTATACCTTCAGCACTCAATATTACGTCAAACAAAATTGAGATGACAGAAAAAAATTCAAGCAGGCTAGAACACTGGTACAATGTACGACTTTGTGAGAGGAGATAGATCTGCTTGTAGTTTAAGGGTGCCTTATGAATGAAACAGAATGGAACAGTAGCTGTGTTTTTATAGCATACCTACTTTGGAATTATGTATCGCACACAGTGTTGAACATAGAACCAGGGCTCGAAATACTTTTTGCTGATGACATTACATTAAATATTGTAGCTGCTTTCAAACGTTAAAGCAAAAAGTAAAACACGAAGAATCATTGCATGACAATTAAAGTCTTCTTTATGAACTATGATGTTAGTTTTGAAGTATATGATGTGTGAAGAATATTGTTCATATTTGAGACAGAGTTTGGAAATGATGGCAGATATGTAAGCCTCACATGCAGTATAGTAGTGCACATCATACCTGAAGACAGGGTATTGTATGACTTGATCTCGATATGACCTTGCAACTTTTGTTTAATTTTGAACTTTTGATTCCTGAAGTATCATAGAAGTGTCAAAAAATAGAAGAAGGAAATGCTTAAAAGTTTTATACGCTGTTAGGCCACACCAATTTAATTTCTGGTTCTTGGATTTTTTCATGAAAAACATGAAGTGACAGGGTGAAAAAAAAGCTCCTGGACTAAGTACACATGTACAAAAAATGCTCAATTCATTTGTTTTTGGATGACAACTGAGAGTACATGTAGTATGATGTGCATGTAACTTGATACGTGGCACAGAACAAACTGCGATGAAAATGTGAAGACGTTTTTCAACTTTTACATTGTACAAGCTTTATCTGGATCTCTTTTTGTAACTTGAGAATAATAAAGACCATAGTACAAAATAGTTTTATATCTTTTGTTTTTTTACCTCCATGAACAATCAAGGTTATTTATAAATCATTGGACATTATCATATTTCTCTACATTTCTCGTACATTCGGAACTCAGAGCTCAAAATTAAAGGTGGTCCAGTGGCCACTGAACACTAAAATTTAGGCTGGGACAACTAAAAATACACTCAGGGACAATAGAAAAATAATCAACATCATAATGTCAGCCCTTCTTTTGTTTATCAGGCACACGTCCTGGCTTTTGGATCCGGAGAATTCCCCCCGAATTTCCTGTCTACTCTGCAATTATAGTGCGCCTAGCTGGGACTGTTCATCTTCACTTCGGGACAATTAAAATTTTTATTTTGGGACAGTGCTGGGACAATAGGAAGAAAATTAATTTTGAATTTGAGGCCTGCTAACTAGAACGTATCTGAAACATAAGAACGTTAGCTGTACAGGTCGGGACTTTCTTTGATACATTAGAAAGAAGAGGCGCTCAACTATAGCTTAGCTGGCTTTTATGTGCAATGGTACAGAACATTCCACCATGCCAGGTGCTTAGGACATAGTATCTGTTTGCTCGGACTGTAAGTGTGTGAAAATGTGTCGTGTGGCGTAGAGGCAGAGTGCTCGACTGGGAACCAAGAGGTCCCGGGTTCGAGTCCTGACGTGCCACCAATCTTGTGCCCTTGGGAAAGGCACTTTAGACGACTTTCTTCACTTCATTCAGCTGAAAATGAGTTGAAAAAACTTGAGTGTCCCGTCACCACGTCTTGTGATTACATGTTGGAATATAAAAAAAAATGTGTCGACTAACGTAACCTATTACCATGGATAACGTTAATCTCCAAACAGATAATCTTAATGGTGCCCAATGCTATTTCAGGGCGGCAAACAGAAATATTCTGAATGAGGAAATCTGTCTGATACTGACATTTGTAGCTATTTCTTAGCACGGGTAATAATTTCATACTTGGAGTGTTTGAAATGATCCAATAAAAAGCTACGTGAGGCGTCTCTAATTTTGGGTACCACTACCACCCATAAATAGCTAGAGGTAACGGCCGGGTAGTTCGGTTCCCAGAGTAACCTGGCCTGGTTGCCGTCCCATGTAGTTACCATCGGGTCCCTATTGTCGCTCTCTACTGGCTATCACTGTAGAATGCAGACCATGGTATCCAGGATCCTGACCGTAATATGCCAGTGGTATCATATGGAGGATGGCAACCAGGCTATCGGTCGGTAAACCTGTGAGAAAAATCCAAGCCACACAGATGTGGATTTCTCTCGTATTCTCCTTGACGTAGAATACAAGTACCCTCAGTCCGACAGAGCTAAATATTGGGCTGGTGGCCTCCCTGGACAGAGCTAGATGTTGGGCCTCGCAGGTGGGTAAAATAAACGACATTCCAGGTGAGAAAAGTGGCGTGGAGAGGGCCGAGGATGGACGTGACGTCATCCGAGATGCTTTCTTGTCTTGAGTGAGTCGGGAAGATTCGCGGGCCAAGACAGACACCACCGAACAGTGTTCGTCACCGATACGTCGTTGTGTCAATGTACTTCACGATTTTTTTTCTATAATGTTCTAATGTAAACAATAGCCTGGGTTGTAACACTCCTGGCTATTAAATCATTGGTTTACAGCAAAGTTGCAAGGTTCTAGCTACATGCAGAAGTCCTGGTGGTGGAGAGAAGATGCCGGTGTACTCTTGTTTTGAATGACTGGAGGTTGTTGTCAGTGATCGGGGCCGACTACTGTATTGGAGACACGGCATGTCGACCGAGTCAACTTGTGCGCGGACAGAAATGTGTCAAAACAGAGACTTCAACACACTTTCGTCCGGTCAAGTTTCTGGATGTCCTGTTTTCAGCGTTGCTGGCTCCGTTGTTGGACGTGGTGAGTGTAGAATATATTTTTTATCTACAATCTTAAGTCTCAAAAGTACCAGCTTTTGTTCTCGTGATCGCTACATTAGATATATGTCAGAAATTCAGAGACTTTAGCACACTTGCGTCTGGACAGTTTTCTGGTTGTTCTGTTATCGTTGCTGCTGGCTCCGTTTTTGGAGGTGGTGAGTGTAGAATATGATTTCTTTTATCTTCAATTTCAAGTCTCAAAAGTACCAGCTTTTGTTCTTATGATTGCCACATTACTCTAATCTACAAGCAGAGATTAGGTATCGCTTTAGTATTTTTAACTTGTTGTTTAGGCGTTTTTATCTGGATTTAGCTTCTTTTTTTGTCCTGGTATCTTTTTCTTTTTCACGTTAGCAAATTGTAACTGCCTGGCAAATTGATACTGACCGGTCAATTTGATACTGTCTTTGTAGCCACCGAAAGATCTGTTTGGAGATTAACATTACTCATCTACGGACAAGTTTATTATTTTTATTATTATTATTTATTATTGTTTACAACTTGTTTCCGCTTTGTAAGTCTCAGGTACGGGTCTGAGGCGGTACAGACCCGGGCATGCGCAGGCGGTGACTGTTGCCCTCGTCGTTCTACTTGTTTCGGCGTGTATCGTCCCAACAACGGCACAAACAGGTATGAGAACTATCTTCTGTAATGGTTTTGAACTCTTGGGCATTGCCTTTTTATAATTTGCTTAGTTTTTCATGTTAGGTTTATTAGTATTTGAATATAATTTGCTTTTAGTTTAAAACTAAAAGCAAATTATTTTGTATTCTGCTAGCCTCCTGTGCAGGCCTCCGGGCGTGAGGGGGTTTTGATACTGCGTTTTGTAGAATTTTTAACGCGTTCTTTTAATTGCCGGCCATCCTACAACCAGCAGCGGGAGAAGGTTTGTATCACCTAGCCTCTACCAGGCTTCGGGAGGCGGCTGGAAAGAGTAGAAATCGTCCAAATAGAGAGATAACATGCCAGGGGAGTTGGTCTCCCAGCGGACAAACTCCCCTGGCATGTTATCTCCGTCTATTTGGCCGATTTCTACTCTTTCCAGCCGCCTCCCTTATAGCCTGATAGAAACTAGATTTGTACCCGCCACGGATCTAGTTTGACACTTCCACCGTCACGTTTCAGGAAGCTTAAGAGATGACGGGAGCGGCGCAGGCGCAGACACCACAACTCAGCCAACTAGTACTGTTACAACCACCACAATTCGGCCTACAACTCAACCTACAACACAGCGTACAACTCAGCCTACAACTCAGTCCACTGTCACAACCACCACTGCGGGAAACGGTTTGTATCGTAACGAGGATGAATGGTTGGTTGGTTGGTTGGTTGGTTGGTTGGTTGGTTGGTTGGTTGGTTGGTTGGTTGGTTGGTTGGTTGGTTGGTTGGTTGGTTGGTTGGTTGATTGATTGAAAGAAAATATAAAGGAGAGGAAAGGAAAGCATGAATGAATGAATGAATGAATGGATGGATGGCCCATTGATTGATTGATTGATTGATTGATTGATTGATTGATTGATTCTTTGATTGAAAGTGACTTCTCCACTCTCGCTTCCCTCTGATCGAGTATTGACGCTACAACCAATTTCAGTATCAAACTGCTGCTATCCCACATTTCCTTTTGAACGTTCATCCTTTGAATCTCGGCAAACACCAGAAAAGAACTGTTTACATCCATGCGGCCTAGGTCGTGAGTGCGCTGAAGCGATCTGGCTTAAGGGTTCAAGATGACTTTATAGTTGTTTATTGCAAATTCCTGCCCGAGGGCTAATTGCATACAGACATTGACAAGAAAATGTGGTGATACATGTATAAGACTATTTGCTAACAGGAACCTCCACGTGTACGGTACTTATCGAACCTACTATCTCTACTTAAATCTAATAACGTTGGTATACATACAGGATAAAAAGTAAAATTAATATGCAATATGTGAACAGGTAATAGGAACAAGGTAACTGCTATTCTAATCTAATCTTTTCTATTAAACTATTCTTGTCATGCTACTAGTATTAGGGGGTATTATAGGACTGGGCGGGAAGTCAGGTATGTATACAGCAGTGGGAACAGGTGCGCGCCTAGTGTGCATAGTGCGTGTTCATGGTGTGCATAGTGCGTGTTCCGTAGCACTGACGTGCTAAGAGACACCCGCAGGCTTACCTGTCTAATTTTTCAAGCCTGCCTCACGCGCCTACCGAGGCCGGGTCCACAACAAGTCGAGAATGAAGTGCAGCGCTAGCAACAAGACCAAGACAGGGCTACCCTTCGCGTCACCCAGGCGGGGACCACACAATGTAGGTACCTTCCCGTGTTCTCTCATATTCTCCAGAGCGGTAGCCTGGGTGCCAGACTCCAGCTAGCGCTTAGAATAGAGAAAGAAAATTCACTGATCCCTCAACTAGCCTGGTTACCAAACCTATTATAGCTCCCGAGTCCTACATCCTCTCCGCAAACTATTTGCGGAGAGGATGTAGGACTCGGGAGCTATAATAGGTTTGGTAACCAGGCTATCCCTCAACTGGCTCTCTCCCCGGTTCATACTTGGCACCCTTTCTCGAATTATCTATCCCACCAATTGAGAGAAAGAGACCCCGTGTTCCAACTATGGGATCGTTTCGAGGTCTCACAAAGACCTTGAACCCTGAAGCCATACCCATCTACCAAATGTCAAAACAGCCCATCTAGAGCCTTCTAAAGTTGTTGACAGACAAACACACGAACGCCAACCAAAACATATTACCTTCTTGACAAAGGTTATATATGACACAGGGTTTGGTAGCAGTGTGATGACGACATGCCGTATGCATGCACGGTTTGTTTAAAAAGCTCCCAGGTTTCCAAGTGGACAAATTCTAATCCGACAACTCATGAAGACATACCCTGACACCCCTACTAAATATCAAGACAATCCATCTTCTGGAGTTATCGTGTTCACACACATGCACACACACACACACACACACACACACACACACACAAACACACACACACACACTCACGCACACACACACACACACACTCACACACGCCAACGAAAACATAACCTTTGTCAATATAAAACAGGGCATGGTAACAATGTGATGACGACATGTTGTATGCATGCACGGTTTATTTAAAAAGCTCGGACGGTCTCCAAGTGCGCAGGTGTCATGGCGAGACGGTCATGGTTACCGACGCGCAGCCTGGAGCGACATTCCGCGCCCGGTATTGTGTATACATGTCTATATACGTGAGAACAGAAGAGACACAGCAGTGTACTGTGTGAACGTGAACAACTACGCACTTCGTGGGACAGCGCGTTCGTGTCTTTGAGAAGAATATCGGGGTGAACATTGTTGGTGGTGTTGGACGCCAGTCTACTCATATTCATATCTGAACGTCTTCGCTCCACAGGGTGACTTCAGGAAAGTGATCTCGCTCTAGTTATTAGCTCACTGAAGAGCTACTCTCCAACTGATCGTGACAGACAAGACAGACGCAGTGTACAGTATTACCTTAGCTCTTTTCGACAAGCACAATGAACAGTGGACCACAGTTTAACGTCCCGTCCTAGGGAGTGCGACCCTTTCCAGTAGCACGCATGTCGGGTGAGCGACAAAATTTGGGATTCGAACTCTCAACCTCTTGGTCCAGAGGCAGGGTCGCTAACCACTGGACTACGCACGCTACAGGATGTGTCCGCCCCACCACCTAACTTCTGCCGCCGACAGATTGTCCCAGGTCGGGCATGGCCAGGGGAACAGTCTGGGAGGCGTACAACTGTCAGGACTGATGATCAGGTAGGATTCTACTTTCCTCTTTCTTTACAAGTCAAGTCAAGTCAAGTCATGTCAAGTCAAAGTTTATTGTAACAGGTACAAAGTATGACAGATAATAAGATTATTAGCTGGTATCATGGTATGGGTCTATCAAAAGTCTACATATTGGTTTATGTCTGGTACTTATAATATCTGGCAGAATGTTGAATAGAGCTGCTAAGAGTTAGTACATCTCTACACGCGTGCTACACGCACGTTCTAAGCTACGCTATACTATACTATATTCACATATATCTGGAAGTTGGTGAGTCACTTGAAATCACCCGGATGGAGTCTAATCTTGTATTAGCCACATTATCTCCCTGACGGAGACCTGGCGACGAAATGTTCAGTCTTTTATGCATTATTGTGGAACGTGTGGAACAAAATATGAGCACAGGAACATGGGCTTCTGGCGGAGTACAGTCTTAGCCTCTATCAGGCTTCGCGATCGGGAAGCGACTGGAAAGAGTAGAAATTGGACAAATAGACAGATGATATACCAGGTAAGTTTGTCCGCGCTAAGAGCCGCTCCCGAAATTGCTGTACTCTTTAGCGGCAGCGGCAAACTGTTCTCTTAGCACGGACCAACTCCCCTATATCATCTGTACATTTGGCCAATTATATATATATCTACTTCTTCCAGCCAAAGCCGAAGCCTGCTGGTATAGGCTACAACAGCCTCCCATTGCGCGCATGCGGTAGTTATGCAAATACTTATAAGTGAGAACACGATGCCTGATCAATCCTGAAATTAGCCTCTACCAGGCTTCGGGAGGCGGCTGAAAGAGTAGAAATTGGCCAAAAAGAGAGATAACATGCGGCAAAATGTACTCTAGCGGACCAACTCCCTCGGCATGTTATCTCTCTATTTGACCGATTTCTACTCTTCCAGCCGCCTCCCGAAGCCTGGTAGAGGCTATCCTGAAATAACTCTTGTCCAGTCGCCCTGACTTCCCGTGCGTATGGGTTGCCCTGGATAAAGATGGCTAGAAGAAAACCTCAATAGCCTCTCAGTCTCTGTCCTATAAACAAAGCATAAGGTGTCCAAGTTACTCGCAAAGCGCGACGTTTCGCTAGCGTTAGATGTCCGTAGATGTAAATAGAACACACAGTCCCACCAAAGCCGCTCTGTTGTTTGAGCAACAAGCCGACATCACGCTCGACGTGGCGTGCACGCCGACCTACCCCAACCTCTCCCGGGCTTTTGTCGGGCCTCGGGTCGCCTTACGTGACGGTATCCCGCCGGAATTCTGCTTTGTTCCGGGGAAGATCCCTGTGACAGCACCCCTAATAGCCTTGTATCCAGTCTTATAGTCTCCACCAGGCTAACTACGCTGGCTATACATTGTATATAGGAGAATAATTGCCAGGGGAGTTTGGCCGACTGGTAGGTTTGACAGGCCGCGCAGTTAGGAAAGAAACTACCTCCCCGCGGCCGGACTCCCTTGGTCAATTTTACTCTCTTTTTTCCCGAATTCTTCGATCCGTATTCCCGTAGAAAGGCCTGTTGGAGGCTACCTGTCTTGCGTGGTAGGGGCCGGTTCTCCTCGGGGCTGCGGGAGCTCTTTCCCGCCCGCCTGAGCTAGGTTTCCCGGTGGATATTTCACGAGAGATTGATTAGCCCTACCACGTTGGGGGCAAATAAAATCCCCAAGCATGCTATCTCTATTACCGTAACGGGTCGGCCTGTTGATCTGGACGGGGGGAAGCTAGTCGGGCCCCCGAAGATCAAGACACAGCCTGCCTGAACACTACTCTCCAAGCAGAGGTTTGGGGTTTGGATTTTTTTAGCGTGTTTTTAGGCTTTTTTATCGGGGTTTCTCTTTTGCACTGAATTTTTTTTCCCACTTTTGGGTTTGGTGAGAAAAACATTCAGTGCAAAAGAGAAACCCCGATAAAAAAAGCCTAAAAACACGCTAAAAAAACCCCAAAACCCAAACCTCTGCTTGGAGAGTACCTGAACACCCCATGCAACAGCCCCAATTACGTAAGACTGGATACCAGGCTACACCCTAAGCGACTTGTGGCGGGGACACGCTCGCCCGCCTCTGTGTAAGCTCACACAGTCACGCCACAGGTGATTTGTGAAAACTAAACAATTTAAAACCCCTGAGACGTTCACTTAAGGTGTTTAATAGCTTTCAGACTTGCGTCAGCACTTAGTTGTTAGAATGAATGAATAGCGCTCTTTACAAGCAGGAACTCAGTGAAAACATCGTGTATGCAATGGAATTAGATATAATCAATTACATAATATTGTTTCTTTCGAAGATCGCATACGCACCTTTAAAGGGTTGCAGAGGGGACATCATATATATAATCTTAAAACAATGACCAACAAGAATTCAGAGGTCTCATACCTCCATGGAATATTCTTCAGAGCTTTCGTTAATGTTTTTGGCGACGCCTCTGGAGTATAGCCTTTTAGCATGTTATGTGACCTTTCGGAAAAAGTCTAGGAATTTGCTCTGGTCAGAGTACGGTCATGCCAGGTAGTTACGTTTCTAGGTTTTTTTTCACGATAACTCAAGAAGCCATGGATGGTTTTCATGGAACTTGGTAGCTGTGTAGGTCTTGATGAGACCTCAGGATGATTAATTTTTTTTAGTTCCCTATAGGCCTGTTATGAGAAAATGGGCTCCTTAGTGGATTGTTTTTCCTGGGACTAAAATAGTTTAATGAAGAGTGAAAAGTCTAATGGAGCCTAAGTACAAATAACAAACATGTACAATCGATTGTGTTCTTGTTTTTGTAACGGAAAATACAATTCAAGTTTAGGAAACCGAGAACCATCGGAATTGAATTGTTGACAGTGAAAGGATGTGTTAGTCTCAGATTGCAAAAATATGTATGTGAATCATGAATTTTCGTCTCTGCTTTATTCTTGTTTGGTTTTTGTTACTATGACAATCAGACCACACACTAACACGTGCCCTCAGGAGACACCGGTTCAACTGGTGATTAACGTATTAACAGCACAAGTGGTCAATAACGTGGAATAACACCTCGCTAATAACTCATAATACCTCTGTTACTCCGTCATTTTCCCTGCAGATTCACCATGATAAAACTAGGTTTCTCCATCCGAAGGGTCCGCCAGAAGCCGTTGAACTGGTGATTAACAGATTGATAGCACAGGTGGTCAATAACCTGCGGAATAACACCTCACTAATACGTCATAATTCCTCTGTCACTTCCGTGTCGTTACTTCCGCAGATTCGCCATGATAAAACCTGGTTTCCCCGCCCGAAGGGTCCGGCAGAAAGCGGAGCTGTGCGGAGAAGCCGGGCGGCGACCGACTCACCATGGCGGGCGGACCACCACACTTCCCCTGCGGCTGTCGCGTCGCTCTATGTCTATGTCTACTCCACATACAGCTTCTCGGTAAGTGTATCTGTATCTGTATAGCCGGTATAGCCGGAATAACCGTCCTTCGGTGTAACACACCAGCTTCGCAGGCACTCGGCGTGGCGGCAGCTGGCTACAATACACTGAACGACTTGTTACACATAACCCTTGAACATCGCCTTGCTGATATCTAACCCTAACGTGCACATGATCATCTATTTTCGTTGGCTGCAAAGGCAGTTACCATTTGCCAGTCCAAGGCCGGTGAAAAAAAGACACCATTACAAAAAAGAAAGCATGCCGAAAATAAGCCGAAGCTTACGCCACTGCTTGGATAGTTAGTAATTATGGCTTCACCACAAAGTGGTGAAGACATATTGTGTTCCCTCATGTTTCTTCTCCTTCTCCTCCTTCTCCTCCTGCCATTTCTTTAAATGGATTCATCTCTGCCATTTTCTGGCCCAATAACACGAAATTTGGCATGAAGGTAGAGTGGGCAAATACCCTGACGCGTTTTTTTCATTTTTTTGAAAAATTGTTTTATTTGGGTTTTTTGGCCATTTTCAGGCAAAAAATATACATTTTGAGATCTGGTTCCCAGGTACTAAAACCAAATTACCTGAAATTTGGTATGGGGATACCTTGGACATATGTCTACAAAAAGTCATTCAAGCTTTTGACATACACCACTTTATAATTGGGAAAAATAAGGCTTTTTGGCTATTTTCGGACCAAAAATGTACATTTTTGGCTCCTGTGCCATAATATTAAATCTGAATGACCTGAAATTCGGTATGGGGATACCTTGGACACATGTCCAAAGAATGCCATTCACGATTTTGACATATACCACTTTAAAATTATGTAAAATAGGGCTTTTTTGCTATTTTCGGACCAAAAATGTACATTTTTGGCTCCTGTGCCCTAATATTAAATCCGAATGACCTGAAATTTGGTATGGGGATACCTTGGACACATGTCCAAAGAATGTCATTCTCGATTTTGACATACACCACTTTAAAGTTATGTAAAATAGGGCTTTTTTGGCTATTTCCGGCATTGGAAGGTTCCATTGCTGCATGGGGGTGTAGACTATTGGCAGCCATCGTAGGATAGATCCATTTTCGGTATGGGGGATGTGGTGAAGCCATCTGCTGCATTTGCTCTCAAGCAAATGTCGGCCTTTCTAGTTGAAGATTGTATTTCTATTATCATTAAACAATGAAAGTTTGTTTTGTCACACGCATGGTACGCCATGGTACAGTCACGGGTTTAAGACCTGGTTTTCACAATTGTGCCGCTGTCCCCAGTG
>NW_017804265.1:259619-312395 GCF_001625305.1 Branchiostoma belcheri | reverse complement strand
CATTTTCCGGCCAAATAACACGAAATTTGGCATGAAGGTAGAGTGGGCAAATACCTCGACGCGGTTTTTTCATTTTTTGTAAAATTAGTTTTATTTTGGGTTTTTGGTCCATTTTCTAGGCAAAAAATAATACATTTTGAGATCTGGTTCCCAGGTACTAAAACCAAATTACCTGAATTTGGTATGGGGATACCTTGGACATATGTCTACAAAAAGTCATTCAAGCTTTTGACATACACCACTTTATAATTGGGAAAATAAGGCTTTTTGGCTATTTTCGGACCAAAAATGTACATTTTTGGCTCCTGTGCCCTAATATTAAATCCGAATGACCTGAAATTTGGTATGGGGATACCTTGGACACATGTCCAAAGAATGTCATTCTCGATTTTGACATACACCACTTTAAAGTTATGTAAAATAGGGCTTTTTGGCTATTTCCGGCATTGGAAGGTTCCATTGCTGCATGGGGGTGTAGACTATTGGCAGCCATCGTAGGATAGATCCATTTTCGGTATGGGGGATGTGGTGAAGCCATCTGCTGCATTTGCTCTCAAGCAAATGTCGGCCTTTCTAGTTGACAGTTGTCATCGATACTAGATAGGGATTTTAGGAACAATGGCAGTAACGTCATTAATATATCGTCACTGCTTACAGGAGCATCATCATCAGCCATGCCATCATCTACGGGATCATCAGCATCAGCCATGCCATCGTCTACGGGATCATCAGCATCAGCCATAGACATGCCATCGTCTACAGGATCATCAGCATCAGCCATAGACATGCCATCGTCTACAGGATCATCAGCATCAGCCATAGACATGCCATCGTCTACGGGATCATCAGCATCAGCCATGGCATTGTCTACGGGATCATCAGCCATGCCATCGGGATCATCAGCCATGCCATCGTCTACGGGATTATCAGCCATGCCATCGTCTACGGGATCATTAGCATCAGCTATGCCATCGTCTACGGGATCATCATCATCAGCCATGCCATCGTCTACGGGATCTACAGCATCAGCCATAGACATGCCATCGTCTACGGGATCATCATCATCAGCCATGCCATCGTCTACGAGATCATCAACATCAGCCATGCCATCGTCTACGAGATCATCAGCCATTTTATCGTCTACGGGATCACCACCATCGTCTACGGGATCAACAGCATCAACCATCAGCTATTTTCCTGATCTATATCCAGACATCTGTGAAGCCGACAATGATACAACCGGATCGCACGACAATAACACAACCGGACTACACAGTTACTCGTGCGTCCTGGAGCTCATACGACAGGTCGGTTGTCGTGCGTCGGTCGGGTCGGCCCTGGTGGGTGACGTTATGACAGGAAACTCCAGCCTGTGGTCGCTGGCGGACCTGAGGTCGTACTTCAGCCGTGTGAGGGCCCGGGCGGACGCCGGGGACAGCATGAGCGCTTACGCCTGCTACCAGGAAGGTTAGTAATCTATATAGATGCTACTTCAGAACATTGTGTAGAGCAGTCGGAAGAGTAGGATTCTCGAGCTATGTGTTACTGGTTTACTGTGCACTGAAGCTAGATGTTATTGTAACGCTGAAGTCCCAAGCATAAAACAATTGTGACATACATTGGTGTTTTGCAACGTAGCGTTACATGCGATTCCAAATGTAAATGGTTATACATGTATATGATGATCAGGGCTAATATGACTGGTTCACTGTGCCCTGAAGCTAGATGTTACTGTAACAATGTAGTCCCAAGCATAAAACAATTGTGACATACATTGGTGTTCTACAACGTAGCGTTACATGCGATTCCAAATGTATGGTTATACATGTATATGATGATCAGGGCTAATATGACTGGTTCACTGTGCCCTGAAGCTAGATGTTACTGTAACAATGTAGTCCCGAGCGTACAACAATTGTGACTCACATGATGTATTGGTATTGTTACAACATAGTGTTACATGCGGTTACAAATGTATGGTTATACATGTATATGATGAAATAATTTACTGATGACAGTGAAACGGTAGGTTTAGTCGTGCTAACAGGGGTTCCAATCACCTGCCGTTTCAGGGTGCGACGATGGCTGGTTCTACAGCCCTGAGTCCGTCTCCAACACGTCCTCATGTTACCTGCCGGTCACCAACCTGTCATCCTACCGCAACGCCAGCGACTTCTGCCGCGCACACGGGGCTAACCTGACGGCCATCAACACTGTCACCGAGGCAGAATTCCTCCTATCTCTACTGAAAAAGCAGAACATCACAGCAAACTGGTACGTTGGCCTTCGACACGATGGTGTGAGGAACTTGAACGAAACCTTGTGGGAAAACGGTGACTCCTTGCACGACGACGTGAGCACCTGGCTTCAAGATGGAGTAAACGTCTCAAGTAACCAAAGCTGGTGTCTACAGTTGTGTGGATCGTGTTTAAGAAGAGAATCTGCATGGACAGGTGTGTCGTGTGAGAAGGTAAGACGGATCTTATTGGCCATTTGATTGATTTAGATAGTCTTTTTGTAAGTGCTCGACTTCATCTTGTTCTCAGAGGCTCCTTGACGATACCCTCTGACTACTGAGACAAAATTATGTTACTTACTCAAGCTTATGTAACTTGTAAGAGATACGAAAAGGTTTACAGCTGTAATTCCTTTGGTTAATTAGCAATCATTAGTCCTGTTTACATGATATTGTATGGGGAGGGAGTTTTTCTTCACATGTATCTGTTTCTATTTTAAGTTAAGTATTAAGTGGGTAGTAACTTGAGTGCAGTCCAACTTTGTCCTTGTCTTTGTATTGTTTCTTCAATGGAAAAACAGGTAGGAGGAAGTGTCTGTGAGAAGCCGGCCCGGAGCGATGTGGATGAGTTCTCGGCCTGTGCCCGCCCGCTGCTCCGCTGCCCTGAGGACGGAAGGTGCCTGACCAGGCTAAACCTGTGCGACGGCGTCTCTGATTGCGAGACCCTTGCGGATGAATCTAATTGCAGTTGAGTACATCTATCATCATCTATCATCACATTCATCTTCCTTGATACTTACATGTTTGGGGCTGTTTTTTTAAGACTTGCTCTCACCTAGAGTTTTCGACCAGTCACTCTGGTCTTCCTCAGTAGACCGAGGAAGACCAGAGGGTCAGTGTTGGAACGAGTATGTGTACCTTCTACTTCAAAGACTCGAGACGCCGAAAGAGAGAGGGTGAAGTAATTAATTATAAGACGATTTTAACTTAAAAATCAATATAGAAGGAAGACCCGGGGTTCTTTGTACGTCTGTTTCATGGATCTAGATTTATAAACTGATTAAACGGCATATCCTTTGTTTCTAGGCATCTGCCAACAGGGTGACTTTGGAATCTGCCGGGACTTTCTGGACTACAACGTGACGTCATTTCCGAACGCGTTCGGTCATCGCAATATTACAGAAGTCTTCAGCAACACATCGAGCGAATTCTTTGCAAAAATCCTTAATATTTCGTCTCACGAGGCTTTACCCAAATTTGTTTGTTCCACACTTTTTCCTGAGTGCCAGGCCGGAGGGATTCGCGTTCTTCCATGTAGAGATCTTTGTAAGGAAGCAAAATCGTCCTTCAAGTCTTTCAAGTCCGAAATGCAGGTTTTAGGTTTGTCATGGCCGGAAGTTTGGGACTGTTCTTTGTTCCCAAAATTTCGGAAAAGTCAAAACTGCTTCAGAGGTAAGCACAATCCTTTTAACATTAATTTTCATTTCAACCATCTTACTGGTTGATGCATATTTTCAACACAATACATTTATATTAATGAAATATTGTAAATGATATTTCATCTTTTGTTTGGATTTCAATGTTAACGTTAATGTTATACAAAATATTCTTTTGTGTTGATGTTGTTTGATGTTCAGTAATGTTTGGTGTCTATAGATCTAACAAAGGTGTTTTTTTCTCCATGTTAAAGGTATCATACACAGAATAACAGTAACACACGATCATTCCTGTTGTACACACTATTCGGGTACAGGTGGAATTTCCCTCTGTCTTCCTTACCTTCCTGTGTTGACTGTGATGTTTATGACAAGTTCTGAGTGTTTGTGTGAGTGTTTCAGTATGATTGGGAATGTATGGCATGAGTGGTATAGAGTAGCCATTATTATATTTCACTTCATACCATGGTATGGATGAAACATATTGTTTTGTGAGTTAAAATAATCACGAAAATGATTGAAACACTGTGAATTTGTATTATTTTGTCTCTCTTATTCTCAAATCATGGCACTTAATCGTGACTTACGGCAAAAAACAACAACAATTACTCAAGCAACCGGATATGATTTTTGAAATGGCCAGAGGTTTCAGGTACCATCCATGCACTATCTTCGTCTGTGTCACTGCCAGGTAGTGGATGCTACATGAAACGTCTGACCTGTTATTTGGCGTAATTATACGTCACGATTATGTGCCCCGATTTAAGGGTAAGAGAGACAAAATAATACAAATTTAAAGAGTTTCAACCAACCAGTTGCTTGAGTAACTGTTGTTTGGCGTATCTTATTGCCTGAATTACTTCATCAACTCATTATACTTGTTTCCTCCCCCCCCCCCCGCCCCCTGTAGGTTACGATGCCGGCTGTTCCTCCCCTAGTTTAGTGCTTATCGGCGCGGCTCCGTCGTTTCAGTGTACGGACATAAACCGAGCGGACCGGCTACAGCTGTCCTCAAAACTCACACTGGATAACTGCTCACAGAACGTCGAGGTCGGTTTGCCTCCATTTTCTAAAAATGACTCAATCGTTTAAAAGGCTCAACAAGTGAGATAACTTACATTGTACTAGCCTCTGTCAGGCTTCGGGAGGCGGCTGGAAAGAGTAGATATCGGCCAAACAGAGAGATAGTATGCCAGGGGAGTTGGTATGCTGGAAAGGACAGTACCCAAAATCTCTCTAAGCCTGGTAGAGGCTAAAGATAACATGCATTGTACATCACTTCTACGTTTAATGATGAGGCACTTTACATCCAAACACTAAAGCTACAATATAAAGTTAGAACCTTTGTTCCAACACCTAGAGCTTTTGACCAGTCACTCTGGCCTTCTTGGATAGAAGCCACGTGACAAGCCTCACAGGGTCAGTCTATTGAAGAAGACCAGAGTGACTTGTCAAAAGCTCTAGGTGACTTTTAAGTGAAAGTGTCTTTTATGTTTCCCAATCATCAGGTGAGGTACAACTGGACGATAAATTACCTCTTGTCGTCGGGGGAGATGGAAGCCGTCCCCCTACCCTCGGACGTCCGGCTGAACCTGTACGATGTGTTCGTGCCCGCTGGAGTCCTGGACTACGGTATCCTCGGCATCAAGCTTAACGCCACCATCTGTGGAGACTCCGCCGAAATTTGCGACGTCTTCATCGGCGACACCGATGCGCTAGGTTGCTTAATTTTTATGTTTACCGAGGGAAAACATATTGTTTTTGCTCAGTTTCTTCTTCTTCTTCCGTTCCAAACACCAACATCGATATCTTTTTTAATTAGAGCCTAAAAGAAAATGAAATTCAGTATGCTGGTAGGTTGGTAAATAAGACACTGAACTTTGGTCATTTTGGCCAACATAGATGTAAGAAATAATTTTACTGGCCAAACAAATTGGTGCAAAAAGTTGTATTTTAAGTCAAAAATCGAACTTTAGAACCCGTTTCGAACTTAAGAACAACGTTCGAATTTTCCACAAGGTAGTATTTCACGCAATATTTTGTAACTAATTTGTGACATACGTGTACGTGCTAGGTTGCTTCATGGTCGTGGATTCGCCCCTGGTGGCCCGGCTTGCGGGCGGAAGTTCCCGGTCGGTCCCGAGCGGAAGTGACGTCACGCTGGACGCGTCAGGGTCACATGATCCCGACGCAAACGTCACCAGCGAGGAGCTGACCTACGACTGGGGATGTGAGCTGGCACCATGTAAGTCTCGTCTTGTTTGAAGTTAAAACTTTTGTTGCAACACAAAGAATAGTTCTCACCTAGGGTTTTTGATAAGTCACTCTGGTCTTCTTCTCGTCCTTACAGGTGTTCGGCGAGATCGGCTTCAAAATTACCCAAGTTTAACTTAAATTCGTTTCGATTCGTATATACATGTGTACAACTAGACGTGCTATAATGCTGGTCAGAATGCTCCCGAACGTCAGTCGAACCTGGTCGGCTGGTGTTCAGGGGCAAGGTAGGGGGAAGGTCCTGGATGGGTGACAGGGTGTCATTGCTTTACTCAGGAACATTATTCCTTGCGCCTTGCATATTGGCACTGATTTATTCCAACATGTAATCACCAGACGTGGTGACGACACACTCAAGTTTCTTCAACTTATATTAATGCCGCCACCAACACAGGGGACAAATACATTACAGGACAATACTCATTTACACATGAGCTAAGTGAGGAAAGTCGTGTAAAGTGCCTTTCCCAAGGGCACAAGATCGGTGGCATGCCAGGACTCGAACCCGGGACTCTTAGTTCCGATTCGCACACTCTGCCGCTACGCCACACATATTGGCACTGATGTTTTCTTGTTTGCAACCCTTCCTACAGCTGGGAGTGACTGCGGGCTTCCTGCAGGTACCCTGGATCTGGAGACATCCGTCCTGAATGTCAGTGCAGCCGACCTGGTGCAGGGTCAAGTCTACAGCTTCTCTGTCCTGGTGTCGTTCACAGGACGCCTCTCGTCTGACCGCGTCACGCAGAAACTGACCATACTGCAGCCTGAGGTTCCCACAGTACAAATAAGGTACTATGCAAGTTATCATATGTAACTGTGTTGTAGTTACATGTTTAAAGTTAAAACTTTTGATCCAACACAAAAAGTTCTCTCACCTAGAGCTTTCCACCAGCCACTCTCGTCTTCCTCAGTAGATTGATCCAGTTCGTGCTACTATGCAAGTTATTACTCAAACATCAGGGCGCAACGGCAGAGCGCTCGACTCGGAACCAAGAGGTCCCGGGTTTGAGTCCTGCCATGCCACCTATCTTATGCCCTTGCAATTGGGAAAGACACTTTACATGACTTTCTTCACTTCAGTCAACACTCATTTTTACGTGAGTGAACTTGAAATGAGTAATGACCAAGACCATGAGGTAAACATGAGTATTGACCATGACCATGAACATTAACCATGGGCTGTAACCATTGTAAAACTGTTCCAGCTGCAAGTCGAACTGTGACGTGCGCGTGAACCCCTCCGAACGGCTGGTGTTGGAGGCGGGCTGTACCAATTGCGCCGCGGGGGACAGACTGACGTACGCGTGGAGTCTGAGTCCGGGCGGTCCGACCGAGACGGTTCAGCGGCTGGACTGGGCAAGGACTACCACAGGGAGCACCACACGCTCTCTCGGCATCAAGAGCGGAACCTTTCTGGTACGTCTAGACAGAAAGTTACATTTGTGTACCCGTGCCTGAGAAACTTATCTTATCAACCACAAAGTGACACTCATCTTCAATTTTATCAAAATTACAATATTGCCAATGCCGTTTTATAGTAGAGTGCACAGTCCAGTGGTTAGCGATCCTGTCTTTGGACCAAGAGGTTGGGAGTTCGAATCCCGGCTGTTGTTGCTCACCCAGCATGTACACTACTGGAGAAGGACGTTAGGCTGTGTTCATTGTGCTTGTCGAAAAGAGGAGAATTTCCCCGGTACAATGAACCGGTAACTACAGTAACTGTACATAGCGTTTGTCTACTCTGTCACGACCAGTGAGAGATTAGCTCTTCAGTGAGCTAAAACTGAATCGAGATCACTTTCCTTCCTGTCCCCAGGGTGCGGAGACGTACGTGGCGCGTGTGGAGGTGAGCAGAGCCGGTGTGACGGGGTTCGCTGAGTTCACGTTCACCACCAACACTCCTCCTGCCGCGGGGACGTGTGAAATATCCCCACCGAGAGGCACAGAGCTCACCGACCTCTTCTCCATCAAGTGCACAGGTGATTATAGTATTTAGTCTGGTATGTAGAAAAGTGAGTGATGTAGGAAAATGTGGAGTGAATTGTCGAAATAAAACTTTAACTTTGTCTACTTTTGAAAGCAGCTAAGTGACGCAGACGAGTGTTCTGTTCTCAGCAACTGAGCCTTTGGTCTAGCGTCTACCAGGAAAGAGTAGAAATTGGCCTACTGACAAATGATATGCCAGGGCAGTTTGCTGCTCCCGAAGCCTGTCGGGGGTCGCTAGGATCTTTGAAATCCAATAATTGCTATCTTCATCGTAAGCGGCAAACTGGTCACTTAGCCCGGACCAACTCCCCTGGCATGTCAATTTCTACTCTTTCCAGCCGCTTCCCGAAGCCTGGTAGATGCTATACCTTCGGTGGATTCCTATCTCAAGAAGAAGGTAAGCTCTACTTTCAACAAAGAACAGTGTCTTTAACTGTGAACATGTACCGAAGAGCATCTCACCAGATTGTTGTTGTTTGTTCCTCAGGTTTTGCGGACCCCGACACGCCTCTGACGTACGAGTTCTCCTACCAGACGGGCGGGGAGAACGTCGCCAGCTTCAGCACCACCGGGCAGGACAACTTCGTCATTCTGGGCAGGTCTCCGGTAAGAGAAGTTTAATACTAGTATTAAAAGAGACTCTTTTACACAACCGATCGTTTTATTTAGCCGACAATTTGGTGACCGCATGTTACCTTGCTCAGGGCAAGCCCCATTCTCACTCTGATAACATTGTACGGATCGAGCCGAATTGATTCGCTTTGATCCGGCTTCTATCCTGCTGCGAGCCTGATCAAGCCGGATTGAGCCGGATCAAAGCCGGATCAAAGTGAATCAATTCGGCTCGATCCGGACAATTTTATCAGAGTGGGTCTTTGACTGGATCACATTGCACAACACAGGTGTCGCTGCTATAGATACAGTCCAAAACACAAAATATTTCCATATCTGTACGGCTACAGGGAACGGTGTCTACCATGCGGTCCCAAACGTATAGGCGTGTAATATGTACATCCAAATCTTTATCAAGAAAAATGGAAATTACGACGTGTCTATTGCAGTATGTTACTGTTAGTGATGCAGAACCTACGCCTGCATACTCCACAGACTTCTCTCTATACTTAGCAACTGGAAAACCACACAAACATTAATTCATCTCTGAAAATATCTAGGAGGCAGAACTGGAGGAACAACCTTTACCAGCCGGTCTGGAGTCCAGGAACTATGCAGTAACCGTCAGAGTCACCGCCAGGGATTCACTTGGGGCTGAGACAGAAGCTATCCTCAGTGTGATTGTAAGTTAATTTAGTTAATTTACGGATGCATAACAGCACTTGGAGCAAAAGACCATTGACATTTAACATTTCAGCATTTGTTTGTGTGTGTGTGTGTGTGTGTTTGTGTGTGTGTTTGTGTGTGTTTCTGTGTGTGTGTGCGTGCGTGTGTGTGTTTGTGTGTGTGTGCTTTGTGTGTGTGTGTGTGCATGCGTGTGTGTGCTTGTGTGTGTTTGTGAGTGAGTGTGTGTGTGTGTTTGTGTGCGCATGCGTCTGTGTGTGTGTTTGTGTCTGTGTGTGTGTGTGTGTGTGTGTGTGCGTCTGCGAATGTGTATGTGTTTGTGTGTGTGTGTGTGTGTGTGTGTGTGTGTGTGTGTTTGTGTGTGTGCAACAGGCTTTAACCCCAGTATTGATGCAGCCGTACAATGATGCACAATGAAACACATTTTCTCCTGTGTATAAAGGTGAGGCCCATTTCGGACGCTGACTTCTCTACCACGGTGAGTCGGCTGATTGGAGACCAGAGTAGAATCAGCGAGTCTGCCAGTACAGGAGACACGCAGGCGGTGGTGTCCATAGCGTCTTCTGTAGGGACAGCTCTCAACGCACAGTCAGGAACGGGATCGGGAAGCAAGCGAGATCGAGAAAGGGTACTTTCTTCATTTTCTTTTTTTCAGGCATACGAACCTATAAATTTTAAACAAACATGTCCTAATCGCCAATTTAGCGCGATTGACCTAATTGCCTAATCTCCAAGCAGATCTTTTGGTGCCTGGAAAGATAGAATCAAATTGACCAGACAGTGACAAAATGGTAACTGTCTATCCAATGGATATATCCTGGCCAATTTGATTTTGTCTTTGGAGCCCAAAACCGATGCAATGGCCATGTGGGTAGAGTCCTCGCCTTGCATTCGGTAGACCGTAAATTCGATCCCCGACCGAGGTATACCAAAGACTTTTAAAATGGTACATACTGCTTTCTCTGCTCAGCACTCAGCATTGGAGAAAGAGTATGGGAGTTAAACACACGCTAATACTACCAGTGGATTAGCCCCTGCTGTGGTGATTATATGATGATATGAATCTTTATTGCATGTTCTTGCCCAGATGGGCTAAATGCACAAGAGGACATGCAGTATGCAAAACATGAGTATTTCATACTGGAACGCTATATACTAATGCAAAGTGCTAGGAATCTATACATTACAACAATTATAATTGCACAACTGTGTGGCCCAAGGGCTAGGAAACGGAGACTGACGCCGCCATATGGTTGCGGGAGGGCTTTAACTTTAACAAACTTTGGAGCCACCAAAAGATCTGCTTGCAGATTACTAACCGCCAGTCTATTCCAGCTACGGGAGGCGCTGTTGACGAGGTGGATCTCTGACGCAACCGATACAGTCCGCACGCTAGACACGGTGGAGCAACTGGCGTCGACCATCAGCGTTGTGACCGCCACTAAGGACGAACTGTCAACAACATCACAGGTTAGGGGAACTGTTTGCCTACACTTGGCCTGTTTTAGGCACTGGTAATACCACGAGGAGATTGTTGTTGTCATGAAAGATCATCTGTGTTGGTAAATACATGATTAAAGTCAAAACTTTTGTTCCAACACAAGAGATTGTTCTCACCTAGAGCTTTCGACCTGTATCTCTGGTCTTCCTCAGTAGACTGACCCACTGAGTCTTGTCACGTGGCTTTTCTGAAGTGTGACGTCCAACAATGAGGCTGCTGTTGTTGTTGTTACCTCCGGGGAAGGAGATATCCTTCTGACGAGGGGCACTGCTTTCGGTTACTGCTTACTGTGTCCCTGACGAAAGGTGCTACCTGAAACGTCTGACCGTTTCCAAAATCATATCCAGCCGCTTGACTAACTTTTTTGGCGTTTGCTTTCGGTTATGTTTGTGTGTTAAGTTGTACCTCACGATAGGTTCACATTGTCTATCCTTATCTGCCCACAGTTGGGTGGCGCGGCGTCGCTGTCCCGTCTGGCGGTGACGCTGGTGGAGAGGGCCGGGGACGGCGCCGGCACGGACGCGGTGGAAAACGCCGCGAAAACCATCATAACAGGTACACTTCCAGTCTCGTTTTAGACAGTAATCATATAGATCTTCATATACATCTATTTCTTATGTTAACCGAAGGAAAAGATATTGTTTTGCTAGCTCTGTTTCCTCCTCCTTCTTCTCCAAACCAAAAAGGCCAATGACCTGAACCAGACATCTCTCACCATGGTAACTAGTGTTGGGGTACATCATGTTGCAATTTTATAGCAGGAGGGATTTAGACTCCTGTCTGACCATATATATGAATGTGTTTGAGTAAGAATTAACAAAGCAGACCATATGCGAAGGTATTTTTATCTTCTTCTTTCTTAAATGTCGACGATCATGATTATGATAATTCTGGCCAAGGGTGTTATATGAACGTCCTTGTTCTCGCATCCTCTTTTTGACAGAAAAAAACGGTGCCTGTTGTTTTCCTTTAGGGTTAGTGAACATCATGCAGGCATCGTCTTTGACATCTTTGGAAGCCCGCGATGACGGAAACGACACAAGCAAGTCAAGCGTGCTCACACAGGTCCGTAGAGTCACAAGTATTTCCTAGTAGTAGTGGTTGTGGTAGTAGTAGTGGTGGTGGTAGTAGAAGTAGTAGTAGTAGTAGTAGTAGTAGTAATATGGCAATTTTTAATAGAGAACGTCTGTATGTCCGATGCACACAGTGACTAGTATATTGTATTTTTGTCTGTCCACCTTGCGTCCTACTCTTGTTACCTAAACATGAGACAAAGGATTGTCCTAGGTTTTTAGCTATGTATTTAATATGTCATTCATCTTGTATGGAATAAAGATGATTTTAACCCCCCAGTAGTGGTAGTAGTAGTAATAGTAGTAGTAGTACGGTAGTAGTTCTAGTAGTAGCGGTTCTAGAGGCTGTAGTAGTAGTAGTAGTAGTAGTAGTAGTAGTCTACTAGTAATTAGTGTAGTAGTAGCAGTAGTAATAGAAGTAGTAGTAGTAGTTGAGTATTAGTAGTAATAGTATTAGTGGTAATACTACTAGTAGTTGCAGTAAATGTAGTAGTAGTAGTAGTAGTACTAGTAGTAGTAGTAGTAGTGCTAGCAGTAATAGTAATACAGTAGGTGATACAGAAATTTGGGTATAAACTGTACACAGCAGCTATATTATATATATATATATGTATTTTGTTATTTGTGTCGGCAGACCGGGGCAGCCTCTACCAGCGTGTTCTCCACCCTGCGAAGCTGCACTACTGTAGTCTTCAGCAAGATGACGACCGGGCAAGAACCTGTTGTCATCAACGCGGATGGATACAACATGGCACTGCACAAACAGGAGTGCTCCGGTCTGGGGGGCCTGGTAGTCCGGACCTCAACAGAGAGTGACAACTGGTTCAAACTTCCGGACACCGTCACCGCGGACTTATACGGCAACAGTAGTAACTGTGGGGACGTCGACACAGAGGTGCGTTAACGTAACTAAAGCACAGCAGGAAATTGAAGAACTCATATTTCCGTAAATATTTTTGTGAGCTCTTATACAGAAAATTTCCTTGTGTACATGTAGTATTTGTACAATTTGTACCGAAACCACTATACTTAATCTAGCCATTGTACAGCCAAGCCGAGCCAAGAAGAGAAGAAGATAGTATAATCAACAGGCTAGGGAATACGGGAAAAAGGATTTAAGGAAGAAGGAAGAATTTAATAGCCAAACGTTTAAGTGTTATTCCAACACTCTTCATCAGTAAAATGTTAACATAGGATTTCCGGAACGAGAATATGGAATTTGACTCTTTAAAATGTCTTTGACATCTCCAGATGTCTGGCACCAACATCAACCCTTACGAGTTTGCGGAGTCGTCTGCGGGTGTGAGCAGTCACGTACTCAGTCTCTCACTGTTGGACGTGCTGGGCGAGCGGAACGTCAGCGGACTGAGCCAGCCTATAGACATCATGATCTCACGGGGCGCCTCTTCTGTCCAGTCCGAGAGAGCAGCGACCGCCCCGGTTGGATCTGGGCGGCTTAGCGTAAGTTAGCGTAACCATCCATCTACCATATTAGAGAATTCTGTCATGCCGCACGAAAGGGGGGAGGGGGTAATTGCTGCCGTAGAGAGCCTTCGCTAGATGTTACATGTCCAACAAAATAATAGCGTACCATCTCTGGTCTGCCACATCCAGTTTCTTTCCCAGTTTAACGTAAGCTGCCAGTCTTTTCAGATCCATAATGACAGCAATCTTTACGTTCAAGTTTAGGGGTCGTAAAGGTGGAGAAAGTGGGAAGAAACGCCGCCTTTACGCTTAGTTTAAACATGCATAAATACTACTTTTCGTGCCGTGAATGTACACATGAATTGTAAGGGCAATATGCTTCTTTTTCTAATTCTTCTTAAGTTTTGTAAAAAGCTACTCCTAGCCCAATCCTAGCTATTCTTAATCCCAGCTTTCTTTAACTTCGTCTTTTCCTATATGAACAGGTGCACAATGTAACGTCGACGTTCAGTGGGATGTCGGGGAATTCCTCCATCTTTATCCACATCGAGCCGCTTGTTACGGGTTTCCCCATCCATCTGTACCTCAAGAACAGCGTGAACGTTTCTTACGACGAGCACGACATGAACATCAGCCTCCCGGTCAGCGCTGCCTTGCGATATTCGGTGGAACTGCCCGACAGGACGGAGAGTTCGGACGATAACACCTGGCTCATTCAGCCTGATGATCTGCTGAGGTTTAACGAGTCAGAGTGGTATCTTGGTTAGTGAATTATAGTATTAGTATCCCTTTCGTAATAGTGGTAGTAGTAGTATTAGTGTTAGCATTAGTAGTAGTAGAAGTAGTATGTAGTAGTAGTAGTAGTAGTAGTAGTAGTAGTATGTAGTAGTAGTCGTCGTAGGAGTAGTAATAGTAGTAGTAGTAGTAGTAGTAGTAGAAGTAGTCGTAGCAGTAGTAGTAGTAGTAGGAGTAGTAGTAGAAGTAGTAATAGTAATAGTAGAAGTGGTAGTAGAAGTAGTAGTAGTAGTAGTAGTAATAGTAGAAGTGGTAGTAGTAGTAGTAGTGGTAATAGAAATAGTAGTAGTATTAATAGTAGTAGTAGTTGTAGTAGTATTAGTGGTAGTCGGCATCCTTCCATCTCGAAAGATCATGGTTGCACTAGCTAGATCTGGGAAGAATATACAATGGAAAACATTCATAATTCGTCGGTAGCAAAGACCGACATCGTTTGGCAAAGGTATGATATCGTGGAACTCCAGTTGACAATGCGATCCTTGTCCTTCCAGGCGTGGCCCATGAAGTACCATCAGGCACAGGAACCATCACAGATTCTGAGGGACAGAACGTCCAGCCTAGCGACTTTATGCTGAACTACACCATAACTATCTTCTCCAGCACGTGCCTGTACTTCGCTGACGATGAAAACATTTGGAAGGGAGACGGGTGCCAGGTTTGTAACAGCCATTCTCTCTCGAAGGTTATTGAACCAAACAATAGCTAGAAAGGTAACATTTGCAAAGCAAATGCATGTTTACCTTCACATATAGTCTGTTCTGTTAATTCTTACTCAATCACATTCATATACCGGTATATGGTGACAAGGGTCCAAATCCCTCCTGCTATAAAATTGCAACATGATGTAACCCAAAACTAGTTACCATGGTGACAGACGTCTGGATCAGGTCATTGTTGGGAGAAGAAGTATTATTTACGCTCATATCTACTATCATTCTATAATTTTCTGTTTTCTAACAATTAGCCTTAACTTCGTGTATGAATTCGCAATAAAGTTTGTTTCCTTGTTGTTTCGGTACAGACGGGACGACTCACCACGCCCTCCAGAACCCACTGCCTGTGCAACCACCTCACACCCTTCGCCTCCGGGTCCAGTTTCTTCGTGGCGCCCAACTCCATCGACATCGTGGCCTCCATCCTGGCGTTTAGCGACATCGCGAGTAACCCTGCCGTGGTCATCACCATGGCCGTCATCGTGGTTCTCTACATCCTGGTCGTCATCTGGGCGCGCAGGAAGGACAAGAAGGACCTGGAAAAGGTAGAACTGATCTTCATGAAAGTTCATCTGCGTTGGTAGTTACACTTTTGTTCCAACTTCCAACACACGAGATTGTCCTCACCTAGAGCTTCCCACATGTCCCTCTGGTCTTCTTCAATAGACGGACCCAGTGAGACTTGTCACGTACATGGCTTCTGTGTAGTGTGCGTCAACACTGGGTCAAAGGTACATGTAAAAGGCTACTTACTTCAAGGTCCATCACCCATCACTCAACTGCGACGGGGGCCGACATATCATTTAACATAAAACTTTGACCCAGTGTTAACGTCACACTTCAGAGAAGCCACGTGGCAAGTTTCATTGGGTCAGTCTATTAAGAAAGACCAGGGGGACTGGTCGAAAGTAATATCCAAGCATATCCTACGGTGGCAAAAGGCAGTATCAAATTGGCCAGGCAGTATTCATTCGCCAGAGATGATCCATACGCCACCCAAGGGCGTCTTTTGCTACCCTAGGATCTGCCTGGAGACTAGTCGAAAGCTCGTGTTGAACAAATGGTAGAACTCGTGAATGAAAGAACTTCACCATCCCTTGTTTTTGTGCCGATTCAGGTTGGCGTGACAGTGCTGCCCGGAGTGACGGGGTACCGCTACCGCTACATCGTCACGCTGTACACGGGGTTCAAGAGGTTTGCCGGAACAACTGCCAAGGTGAGCCTTCCGATAGTACAAGAATACAGAATACAGGTTTTGGATATTCACTCAGAATCTGAAGGTTCTGAGTTCGAATCCCTAGGAGGCCACACAATTGTGTCCTTGAGAAATTAGCTCTGGACAAAATGGACAAACCCTTTGGTCGATAAGAATATTTTCTTGTAATCTAACGGTTTCTATACTTAGTTTGTGACAGCCTGAGTTTCGTGACTGCCCTACGTAGGTCAAATCTCTTTATGTTTGAAAGGTAATTTTCTTGCTTTATAATGCTTCTTCTAGGTAGAGAGAAAGGACAGTTTGGAATTATTTCGAAAAGAGCAAAGAAAATAAGACTGACTCTACTGTTGTATTATTTGTCAGGTTGCCATCATAGTTACCGGTGAAGACGGGCAGAGCGAGCCCCACCTCCTGACCGATCCTGAGCGCCGTGTGTTTGAGACAGCCGGCGTGGACTCTTTCCTCATCACCACGGCCCAGTCCATGGGTCCTCTGTCTTCCGTACACGTCTGGCACGATAACTCAGGAGACAAGCCGTCCTGGTGAGAACATGTACAGTAGGGGCATTATCATCAGATAGCTTTAAACAATGTTTAGAGTTAGATGTTCAAGGGTTGGGTGTAACAAGTTGTTCGGTGTCATGTTGCCAGCTGCCGCCGCGCCGCGTGCCTGCGAAGCTGGTGTGCGACGCCGAAGGGCGGTTATACCGGCTAGTGTACAGATACAGATACAGAACATGCTCGTATATAATAGAGGGGATTCATTCCTCAAGCTAACCGACATCTCGCACACGCAGTCGTCCCTCAGTAAGACATCTGGAGCCGCATAGTTCCCGTTGAGAAGAAATGGCCCAAGCATGGGGCTCTGAGGCACACCTGAAGTAACTTGAAGCCATTTTTGGACTGACAAAACAGTTGCGTACGTCACTATTAATTTAGAAACTAAAATGTAATTCCCGTATTTGTACAGGTTCCTAGACCAGATCACCGTGTATGACCTGCAAGAGGAACAGAAGTATGTCTTCGTGTGTAACAGGTTTGTCAAGCTACCTTAGTCATTACTGGGAATTTGAATATTTACCTGCAATTATCGTGTCCATTTGGTGAGTACATGCGATGTGTGATAACATACCAGGACGGGTCATTCTTAGTTGTTTCTCCACCTGTACGACCTCCCAGGTGGCTGGCTGAAGACGACGATGACGGCCTGACAGAGCGTCACCTTCCCGTGGCGTCTGAGAGGGATCTCAAGGACTTCTTCTACGTCTTCTCCAACAGGATGGCCAAAGATTTCAGGTCATGAAAGTTCATTTGTGTAGCTAGTAACATTTTTATGTCAAAACTTTTGTTTCAACACAAGATATTTTTTCTCACCTAGAGCATTCGACCAGTTACTCCGGTCTTCTTCAGTAGAACAATCTCTTGTGTTGGATGAAAAGCTTTATTTTCAAATCACTTTGTTTCTGCTAGTAAATGCCATGTGGCTACTCTCCAAGCAGATTCTGTGGGGCTAGGGTAGTATATTGCCAGTCGTGGCGCGGTCAGTGATCACAGGCTACCAAGAGGTACACGCGGGCAATATAGACTCCCTGTGCCCCAGATCTGCTTGGAGATTGCCTGCATGCATTCCTGTGTTTATTTCTCATTGTATTTCTTTCTCCAGAGATGGGCACCTGTGGTTCTCCGTGGCCGGGCGGCCAGTCCGCAGCATGTTCACCCGTGTGCAGCGCGTGTCCTGCTGCCTGTCTCTGCTCCTGTGCACCATGGTCGTCAATATCGCCTTCTTCGGAGTGGCGGACGCCGCCGCACAGAACACGGAGGAAAAATTTGACGTCGCAGGATTCACATTCACATGGACAGAGGTAGTCCATTCTGTAAAAGGGTTAATGTCCCACCCCGAGGTGTATATGGTGAGATAATCCCCTGTCAGGAACGATAACCACCGAATAAACCACCGAGTGAGCATGGCGAACGAGGTGGTTTATGAGGTTACTTTTGAGATTACTTCTGAGGTTACGGCCTGATAACCAATGGGAAATGGTGCCTTCTGATTGGTCGACGTCTTCTGGCTATATGATAATAACATGTAAGACATGGGGAAGGTTTTGATTGGGGTTTGCTTGTTTGAAAATGCTCCTTGTTTGACTATGTTTGATCAAGTTTGATCAAGTTTGCTTGTTTGACCATGGGCCCTGTCTGTGAAAATTTGACATACTTCATTGAGTATGTGACCAGCTGGTCAATTCTAAATAAAACTGATTCTGATTCTTGTCTCATTTTTGTTCCAGCTGATGATCAGTGTCCAGTCTGCCCTGATCGTCCTCCCCATCAATCTGATCATCGTGCAGATTTTCCGCAACTTGAAGGTCCGCCCGGGGCAGGATGGGAGGGAATCTCCTCTACGTCATTCGGCCGGAAAAAGACGTCCGGGCGGTAAGGTCTAAACAAGCGATTGCGAGAAACATTTATAATCTCCAGGCAGATCTTTTGTTGGCTACAAATACAGTATCTTATCACCTCACCATTTGCCACCCAAGGCTGGCGTAAAATAAGATACCAGTACATTAAAGAGAACCAGATAGAATTCCTAGATAAATCTGCAGTAACATTGGTCTCTAGTACAGAATAAGAGACCCATACACGACACCTGGTGGAGTTCGGAACTGGTTCGACAGGAACACCGAGTTTCACAGGGTAAACTAGCACCAGCTTACCAACTTACTCTCTAACGCAATACCAAAATTCCTACGCCCCAGAGGCGTCGCCAAAAATTTGAACTAACGACAGTTTCCTTTTACCCACAGGCGCTGTAGATACAAGCAAAATGGACCCTGTCTGTGAACCAAACGCCGCGACCGATGAGGCTCAGACAGCGATGTCCACCTACTCCTCACGGTTTATGGTCAGCGAAGTGGACATCGGCAGCGTGTGCGGCGAGGAGGAGATGGAGACATTACACGAGCATGCTGATGAACAGGTATTACAGATCTAGCATGAAACTTCATCTGTGTTGGTACAAGTCATTATGATATAAAGACTAAAATTTGAGGTCCCTAATTCATTTCATTGTTGGAGAGAAAGTCTCTCTCTCCAACACGGAAATAAATTACCCCAAAGTTTTTGGCTGACTCCTTCAACCTTGTTCACGGAATGGACCTGACAGAGACGGGGGGCGACACAAGTTATCTGGCACGTTTGACCCGCCACTACGGTCACGTGTCCCTGACGTCACGTTCCAAGAGTAGACGGGTCGATTCCGTGAACAAGGGTGACGGAGTTAGCCGAAAATTTAAGGCAATTGATCAAAAGTGCCAGGGAGTTTATATCGTCCACCGTCTCTATTAAGTGATGCCTGGAGTGCCCTGATAGGCATTAAAGACGTATGGATTATCTTCTCTAACAGGTGCTGCACCCGCACACGCCGGAACCAACGCCAGTACAAACCACCACCCCGCCTGGGCAACAGAGCAACGTCCGCATGGCAGATGATGTCGTCATCAGGTGCAAGAGCCTGCCCTCGCTGAAGATACGCGTGCGCTCCGCCAAGGCACGAAGCTATACACAGACAGAGAACTATGCGGACAACATCCGGGAAGCAGCTCAGCTGATGGAGGAGCCAGCCAGCATCACAGACGCACAGACTAGTAAGATTGTGTCAAATCTTTAGAATACAATCATTTTATCATGATTATAGTTTCTCTGTTTCTATCTTGTCGTTTCTAGTAACAAAATAGCTGTATGCCGTGACAGTTACATTGAATTTCGCTCTTTAGTGGAATGCTTGGGCTGGAACGGCGAAGTGAAGCACACATTTACTCGGAACCATGAGGTCCCGGGTTCAAATCCTGCCATGCCACTGATCTTTTGTTCTTTATATAGGAATGAAACTTTCTTAGGCGTCAAATCCGTAAATATAAACCATGAGTCCGTTCCGTTTCCAATTTGTCATCATTGTCAGTAAGGAGACAATATTGTTTCTGTTTCAGGCAAAGAACCCCGCTTCCGTCAGATCATCCAGCAGAACAAGTCTCTCTTGAAGAGTGAGATGATCGCCGAGAAGACTCGGCTGGTGGATCACCTCGTGGCCAGGTTTGTAGCCAGCTACTTGTCAAACAGAACGTTTTAAAAAAGTTCTTGGCGACGTCTCAGGGAGGAGCCTAATGGTACAATTTGCAAGAATTCTAGGAATCGTACAGGAATTTTGTCCACAGGCATGGAATGTCCATAGGAATGTCTCCCAGTTAGAAAAGGGGTAAGCCACCACCATATGGTATGTTTTTGTTTAAATGAATAAAGTTTGAAAAAAATCTCGTCGCCAGGAACACTCTGACGAAACTGGAGAAGGAGGCGATCCAAACTCTCTCCCAGAAAGAGACGGAAGACAAGGTGAACAATTTCCTGCTGACGAGGATCGAGCGACAGGACGAAGGGGCGTTCTCTAACTTCTGTGCCGCTCTGACGCACGGGGCGAGACAGGGGTACCTGTCCGAGCTGCTGAAGGCTGGGGACAGGGAGGATCTTCCAGGTAGTTTTTTTTAAATGTTTATCAAAGGAAAACATATTGTTTTTGCTCTGTTTCTTCTTCTTCTTCTTCTTCTTCTTCTCCAAACCAAAAGATCAATGGACTGAACCAGGCTGTCTATCGCCATGGTAACTGGTGTTGGGTTACATTATGTTGCAATTTAATAGCAGGAGGGATTTAGACTCCCGTCTGACGACATATATATGAATGTGTTTGAGTAAGAATTAACCTTACCTGTTATCTGCAATTAATTTAGACATAGGACTTGTAATAAACTTATACATTGTAATACTAATAGAAAGATTGAGATACTTGTTGCTCAGACCATTCTGTCATTACTTCCCAGCCCTACTAGACTACCTGTACGCCGCGGCTCTTCACATAGCCGGCCGGCCGACAGCTGACATCATGTGGAGGGTCTTCCCGCGGCATCTCGGTCTGTCTGACGACGCCATCGAAACATGCCATCGCCAGAACCGCTTCCTACAACACAAGGTGGTTTTTGTTATTATTATTATTTCTTTTTTTTACAATGAAAACGTACATCTATTACAAAGGACACTTACATGTCATACGATGAGAAAATATCTAAAATCATAAAGAATATCACATCAGTTACTAGAGAATTATTTCAGCAGTGACAAGTTTTTGAAGCATAAGAATACTAACCTCCAAATTTTCGATGGCTATCAGTCCATCTTGTTCACGGAGTGGCCAAGTCTCGCGAAAGCGCGAGACTAGGCCCGAGACTAGGCCACTCCGTGAACAAGATGGACTGATAGCCATCGAAAATTTGGAGGTCAGGATTACGTTACACATGAATCTCTTCAACAATATTACATCAGTTGTCCAACTCCTGGTTAAAAATATCTTGTTTCATCTTTAAGTATGGCGGCAAGTGACAGACCGTTCCCATCTTTCTTTCCATCAACCACAAGGTCCTGCACTGCCTCCTCATGTGGTACATCAACCAGGGAAGACGGAGGACGCCTCTAGAGGTCATCCACCTCCTCAACTCCGTCCACGAGAAGACGAAGTGTTCCTGCAAAGCGGCTTGGATATGGAAAGTCAACTCGAAGGGGGAAGCAGTGCCCGAAAGCGCAAATGTTGATGATTCTCTTGTTGACGAGGCGTCCCAAGCAAAGCCAGAAACGTCCGGAATTGAGGAGTATGAGAACACAACATCCAGGGGGAAAGACACCGAAGATGCGACATCGTCTATCTCCTTCGGCACCCTTGAGCTTGACATGCCGCCCAGACCCTACTCAGCTGGCGAAATCCGGACCTCAGCGAGGCTGTCCATGGGGGATTCTGGACAGCCTGTTACGAGGCTGGCCATGGGGGGTTCTGGACAGCCTGGTCTTCTAATTAGCTCCGCTAGCAAGATCCGACCGCCTGCAACTCTAGATCTCTCCCAGCTGCCATCTAGCGACAGAGTCTACCAGCGCGAGACGTCCCTCAGCTCGTATCGGGAAGACACGTCGGACGGGTTTTTCGAGATCCAGTTCAGTGAACCCGGAAGTGGGATGGACGCTGAGGCGGGAAATGACGTCATGCAGGATTCGAAGACGGTGGAATTTAGGGACTTTCTGAAAAGTGCAGACGGTGGTGAGTAACCTTGCTTCTTGGATTATACAGAACTGGTAGTAATATAAATTGAAGAATGTATGTATGTATGTATGAATATATTGTGTACTTACTCAAATTTAATGTAAGTAATTTGTGTGTCATAATTTTTTTATGTTATGTGTATGTTTCATGTATGTATATGCTACTTAAGACTCCGGAAGAGTAGTGAAGGCATGTATATCTATATATGTACTATCACTAATCGACTTTGAAACAATAAACAATATCAACGTTCCTCAAGTCTTGAAACGTTGGACTTGAATTTCTTATCAATATTCTTGAATTGTCCTCATCCTCGTTTTAAACAATATAATGTGGATATCTGCGTGACGTTTTAACAACATCAAGACTTACAGCAAATCAACATGTCTTTTGCATATCTTTCATCCCGACAGATACAACATCTTCAGTTATCACAAACACCGAAAAGAAGAAGGAACCGTTTCTCCTGCCTTGGTGGTTTCTGTTTGTTGGTAAGTACTAAGTAACATCATCTTTCCACTCGGTCGACATTCAACATTAGATTGAATCACACCATTACAAGTTCGGGAGGCTAAATTCGTGAATGTGTGACATTGGGGCTTAACAGCCGTTTCCCGAAGCCAGTTAGAGGCTACACCTGACGAGCGTGTGTTTTTTTCCTAGATGGTCCCTGGTGCTGGTAGTGTGCCTGCCCTTAATTACTTTTACAATGATAGTATGATGCTAAACTTTCTTCCAACTACTCCTAACTATGGTTGGGGGCGATCGGCTAGTGTTCGGGAGGCCAAATTTGTAAATGTGACAAGGGCATTACATAGAATGTGCTGACCTGATGACCATGTATTTTCCCCAGGCTGGTCCCTGGTGCTGGTTGTGTGTCTAGTCTCCGCCTTCTTCACCCTTCTGTACGGTAACAGTTACGGGAAGAACAAGGCCGAGGCCTGGCTGCTGACGTTCTTCACGTCCTTCCTGCTGGACGTGGTGATTCTTCAGCCGGTTAAAGTCTTGGTGGTGGCGGTCGTGCTCGCCATTATCGTTAAGGTACTTCACTCTTTATTACTTTCACCATGTTCAAGGTCTAGGTGTGACAAGTCGATCGGTGTAATGTAACCAGCTGCCGCCGCGCCGTGTGCCTGCGAAGCTGGTGTGTTACGCCAAAGGGCTGTTATACCGGCTATACAGATACAGATACCATGCATGAATGTTGTGTTTTTCGGTAGTGTGGTTCTGTTTGATTTGATGACCTAATATTCACATAGCTAAGCTGGCGTCCACTGTACATTTTGAGCCCAATGTAACTTATAAATTGATAAAATGAACATTGTCATGTCTTATATCGATCCCTGTGGCTGAGATAGCTGCACTGTAGATATATCTGCCTAATAAGTATCCTTGTGTCAACCTTTGGTGGCTTGTTGCTTGTTCAGAGTGTCGATACTGGAGACGATGACGCCGTGACAGCGAAGCTGGGACAGGATGAAGAGTTTCTGCACATCGCATCTGCGGAGGTGGGCCACACGATATTACTGTGTGTGTACGTGTATGTGTTTGTGTATGCGGGTGTGCGTGCGTGTGTGTGAGTTTGTGTATGCATTTGTGTGTTTAATGCATTGTAAGAAGGACACCCTAGCATACATGTAGATAAATATAAATCAGACTAGCAACTAGAACACCTTTGCTTGTCAATAGGTGACAGCGAAAGGAAAAAAATCATCTTTTGAAAAAATAAAGTTTGTAAAATTTAAACATACCACACGAACTATATTTCAGGAGGCCAACATCGAGCGACCGACACCGCCCGTGACGGACCCACAGAAACTGGCTGCCGCCCGGCAGCTACGCGCTAAACAGCGGCAGATGTACTCTGTCATGGTGGAGGTCATTTTCTACCTGCTGTTCGTCTGGGTCACAGTTTCCATCGCTAACGGACACAGGTCCGAATCCGCCTTCCTTCAGAACACCGACATCAAAGAGACCTTCCTGGCTCCGGTCACTGAGGACGACGGTTTTCTAGATGTAAGATTTACCGATTTTTAAAATTCATCTCAACATTTAAACACAACAAGAAACTTAAGGTAACAATTGTAAAGCATATGCATAATGTTTACCTTCTCATATAGCCTGCACTGTTAATTCTTACTCAAACACATTCATGTATATGGTTAGACAGGAGTCTAAATCCCTCCTTCTATAAAATTGCAACATGATGTAACCCAGCACTAGTTACCATGGTGATAGACTGCCTGGCCCAGGTCATTGACCTTTTGTGTTTGGAGAATAGGAAACTGAGTGGGTAAAACAATATGTTTTCCTCGGTAAACATAATAAATGCTTTCTTACCCTGCTACTGTGTAGATTGGGAACCTGGATGACTTCTGGGGGTGGCTGGAGGACGGGCTGTTACCCGGCCTGACAGAAGAATGGTACAACGGCGCCACCGTCGACGACAGCGCCTACACGGCTGGACTCGTCCATTATCTGGTGGGGGTGACCAGGCTCCGTCAGATACGTGTACGATCAGGTGAGAATCGATGTCATATATAGAAGTATAATTTTTTTTTACATGACTAGAATCATTAGATGAAATTTTCTGGCTTGCTCTGAGACCCAGTCCTCGGGATTAATAAACTGGTGGAAGTACCAACTACTTAGTACCTAATACCATCTCAGAAAAGAACAAGGTATCTCTATGCCTTCAAGTACCAGACTTATCAACCAAGGATCGAGGTGTTCAAAATTAAAAACTATTTTTTTCCTAGAACTACCCTAGCGTGGAACTCGCTCCCACCAAGTACAGTAGGGGCATCATCATTATATAGTTTGAAACAATGTTTAGAGTTAGATGTTCAAAGGCTTTTGTTGAGATGTAACTTTTATCTGTTGTTTTGTTTGTTAATTTATCTGTTGTTTTGTTTTGGACACACAGACGCCTTGTGCACCATTTCCCCCAGTGTTGTCAGCATTCTTGACGACTGTAACGTGGAGTATAGCTGGGACAATGAAGACACCCGCCCTATTAACAACCGCGGCGTCAACCAGACCACGTCTCCCTGGGTCTACCAGACATCTGCAGCGCTAAACGGTACGGGTAGATCTGACCAGTACAGTAGATTGTTTAAAGTTAAAACTTTCTAACACAATAAAGTTCTCTCACCTAGAGCTTTCGACCAGTCACTCTGGTCTTCTTCAGTAGACTGACCCAGTGAGACTTGTCATGTGGCGTCATTGAAGTGAGACGTCAACACTGGGTCAAAGGTATCTGGTAGACGATGCATATATCGGCCCCCGTCGCGGTTGAGTGAGGGATGATGGGCCCTGATAATATGCCCTGTAAATAGCCTCTTTCACCCTAATCAGGATATAGTCTTGTTCTGTGTCCATCTTTTTATTTGGCCAATTTCTTGTAGAGGCTATTACTAGTATAGGGATCTTACAGATTGTGAGACTTACAAGGACTACCTCTCACTTCCCCAGGGTACCCGTTCTGGGGTACCTTCGCCCTGTACTCAGGCGGCGGTTACGTTGCAGAGCTCGGGACGAACTCCAGAGAAAGCTCCGCCATCATCCAAAACCTGAAGGACAACGCTTGGCTGGACGACAACACTCGGGCCGTCCTGGTGGAATTCACCATGTACAACGCTTACGTGAACCTGTTCTCTGTGGTTTGTTTGTTTATTTGTTTATTTAACCAGAGAACATATCGCCCTTAAGGGCGGTTTTCAATGCATCCTCGGGACAATCCCCAAACACAATAAAATAATAGCAATACAACATTAATCGCTGAAGAAACTTATGTACAATCAAGGGGCAAATTATAATAAGGTAACTTAAGCATGAACCTAAGTAACAGAAGAATAAGCGGTCCAACATAGATATACATCAAATAATATTAAATCTATCAAACAGAAATTGAACAAATAATAAGTGAAAGGACGAATTTGCATATCAAAGTACAATTGGCAGGCAGACTTGTTTGTATATTTGTTTGAAGCATAAGAGTGTACTGCCTGATTTCAGGTGACGCTTGCCCTGGAGTTACCGGTGTCCGGGGGCGTGTTCCCCCGCGCGGACATACAGACTGTCCGCCTGTATAACTACACGTCCCAGTACACGCTCTACATCCTGGCGTGCGAGATTCTCTACATCTTCATGCTGGTCTTCTACCTGTACAGGGAAGGTCAGAAATGTTATTACGTTTACCGAAGGAAAACATAGAGTTTTTGCTCAGTTTCCTGAGCAAAACACATAAGGTCAATGACCTGAACCAGACGTCTGTCACCATGGTAACTAGTGTTGGGTTACATCATGTTGCAATTTTATAGCTGGACGGATTTAGACTCCTGTCAAGAATTAACAGAGCAGACCATATGCGAAGGTTAACATTATGCATTTGCTTTGCAAATGTTACCTTTCTAGTTTTTTTTTTGTCTATGTCACAAAAATAGCTTCCAATTCACATGGTTATAAAGAAAGGTGGTAATATTTTATCATGCGTATGAAGTGGCCTTATTAGTCTGTTACACACTTTAAACCAAGAAAACAATTATTCCTTTTTTCAGTGAAGGAACTTCGTCAGAAGAAGTGTCAGTACCTCAGTGAGTTTTGGAACTGGGTGGAAGTACTGGTGGCCCTGCTGTCCCTGTGTGCGGTGGGACTGTTCGCGTGTCGGATGGTCATCACTGACAGGGTCACGGCATATCGCAGGAGCAACCCCGGCAGATTCGTCAACTACAGGTGGGTTGGATTACCTTCGCCATGTTTTCGGTGGCGTTCGTGTGTGTGTGTGTGTGTGTGTGTGTGTGTGTGTGTGTGTGTGTGTGTGTGTGTGTGTGTGTGTGTGTGTGTGTGTGTGTGTGTGTGTGTGTGTGTGTGTGTGAGGGTGTGGGTGTTTCTCTCTGTGTGTGTGTGTGTGTGTGTGTGTGTGTGTGTGTGTGTGTGTGCCCACGTGCGTTCGTGCGTGTTTGTATCTGGTAGGTAAGTCTTGCATGATGAGACATCAAAATGGCTAGATTTTGTAACATGCATCTAACACTATGTTGTAACAACACCAGTAACACCTAGCTTCAGTGCACAGTCAACCAGTGTCATGTTATGCGTTGAACAAGTGGTTGCGAATAAACCTAACTATTTAGAGAAAAGTAAAGGTTTTTGTTACATCTCATCCTCAGTGAAGCGGCATTTTGGGACGCTGTGTACGGTTACGTCATCGCCGTCATCGTCACCCTCGTCATCGCCAAGTTCGTCAAACTGCTCCGATTCAACCGCCGGATGTCTCTCATAGGTACTGATTCTGAACTTTATTATTTTTTTTATATTCCAACATGTAATCACAAGACATGGTGACGGCACACTCAAGTTTTGTTAACTTTTAATGCCGCCACCAACACAGGGACCAATGCAATACTCATCTTCACCTGAGCGAAGTGAAGAAAGTCGCGTTAAGTGCCTTTCCCAAAGGAACAAGATAGGTGGCATGTCCGGAGTCGAAAGCGGGACCTCTTGGTTCCGAGTCGAGCACTCTGCCCCTACGCCACATGACCCCTGAACTTTATTTGCTTTTGCCTCATATGGGCCGTGGCAACATATATACATAAAATCATGCATACATATAAACATAAAAACATAATAAGGAATAAATGAATCAACTAAATAACATATATAAAGAAAATATAACTTAAAATTCAAACTCTAAACGTCGTTTAAAGCTATCTAATGATAATACCCCTACTGTACTTGGCGACAGCGAGTTCCACTCTGCGATAGCTCTAGGAAAGACTATATCTGTATAACCGCCCTTTGGCGTAACACACCAGCTTCGCAGGCACGCGGCGCGGCGGCAGCTGGCTACATTACACCGAACGACTTGTTACATCTAAACCTTAAACATCTAACTCTAAACTAATGTCTTAATCAAAGGAATATAACTTCTGAACGTTGTTTCTCCCCGATAGGAGACACGATCAAACACGCTGCGCCGAAAGTCCTGGGTTTCGTCGTCATCTATATCGTGGTCATCATGGCGTTCGCACAGGCGCTTTTCCTGGTCCTCGGGAACACGTCGGAAAGCTTCGGCACCTTCCTGAGCTGTCTGGAGACGCTGTGGAACATCCAGCTGGGAGAGTTCGAGTTTAGCGACTTCTGGGACGGGCACTGGTAAGAAAAGGAACAGCTCACACCGGATGCGCATTTTTTTCAGATAAAATTTGAGTTTTCTATGTAATTCCTACGTAATGCTATCAGTGAAAACACATTTGGTGTTCCCCTATCCCTGGTGCTGACTGCGTTTCCCTGTCCCTGGTGCTGACTGTGTTTCCCTGTCCCTGGTACTGACTGTGTTTCCCTGTCCCTGGTGCTGACTGTGTTTCCCTGTCCCTGGTGCTGACTGTGTTTCCCTGTCCCTGACTGTGTTTCCCTGTCCCTGACTGTGTTTCTCTGTCCCTGACTGTGTTTCCCTGTCCTTGGTGCTGACTGTGTTTCCCTGTCCCTGACTGTGTTTCCCTGTCCCTGGTGCTGACTGTGTTTCCCTGTCCCTGGTACTGACTTTGTTTCCCTGTCCCTGATTGTGTTTCCCTGTCAAGGGTGAACATTCCTAGACAATTTACAATGTTTAAAACTGTCTCTGACTATGTTCCCTGTCTCTGTTTTCCTCTCCCTGTCCTTGGTGCTAACTGTTTTTCCCTGTCCCTAGTGCTGATTATTATTGCATGCGTTTTCCTGATGATGGTTTTATTGTTTATGATATGTCAGCACCCAGTATGTAAAACAATGCTGTTCTAATCTGTTCCCAGGCTCCTCGGCCCGACCCTCTGGTTCTGTTACGTGGTGACGTCCAACTGCATCCTGGTCTTCACGTTCGTGGCCATCATGATGGACAGTTTCGAGCGCGTCAACGCCAACATCGGCAAACAGTCCAACGACCACGAGATCGTGGACTTCATGGTCAAACAGTTCAAGGACTACATCGGATGGAAGAAGGAGAAGAACAAGAACAAGAGTAACATCATCTCGCCTGGTCCAGGTCCGCAGAGCTCTGACGATCTGACAGAAGAAGGAAAACAACCCAAGTTGACAAAGAGTCGAGAAAGTTGGGTAGATGTCAAGAGTCAAGGAAAAGCAGAAGAAGAAGAGGAAACTTTTGTAGAAAACGAAGATGAAAAGAACATGAAAGACCCGTTCTATTGCATATTATAGGTGTCCTTCAAGAATATTTGGTGTTTTTTGTGTGTTGCTAGTACACTACATGATACAGAACATTTGGCCAGTAACATGTGAAGAAAAGAACGTGAAGGATCCATTCTATTGCATATTGTAGTTGCCGTTTGGTTTGATCAAGAAACGGTGAATTTTGGCGTGCTGCTTGTGTGTTGCATGTAAAATGCATAGTTTAGACCATTTGGTCGATGACATGTGTCCCACCCATGTACACAAATATGATTTATGCTTTTTTTCTGTTTCTGTCATGAATAGTTAAATTCCTTACTGTCATATGATTTGATAGGATTTGTTATTGATATGATTGACGTTAGTGATATTTGTGTGACAAAAAACACATTGTTAGATGATTTCCTACATGTACATTACAATGCTTATGATGCTTTTTGTACAAAATTTCTGCTCAGCAGCCTATGTTTTATACATAGTTAGCATACCAGTATGGTACCCAAGACTTACACAAGACTAAAGTGACCTAACCACTTGTATTATAGTGTGAAAAACAAAGTGTGCAAAAGAAATCGAGCAAGCACGTGTGTGGTACAGTAATGATAGTCTAACAAACTGTTATAAACAGTAACTTTGCAAAGAATTTTTTTTTTACTTTTCTGATTTGATCATGATTAAACAAACACACTGAAATGACAGTTATCTGTGTCTTTTTCCGTCCATATAATGATTGTACAGTAATGACAGTTTAACAAACAGTACCTTCGCTACAACTGGTTTTTACTTTTTTGCTTTAATCATGATTGAATATTACTGAAAATAAATATGACCCCAATGACATTTCATTGAGGTAACGTTAACAGTTAATAAAAGGGTTTATAAAGACCGATGAGACCAAAAGAAACAGATTATTTCAGACAGTTACAACAATTTCTCCATCCTTTCGTCATTTAGAAGATCACCATAAGACTACGTTTCTACTAAGATCACAAAACCCACTAATTATGCAGAATGTGGGACTATTCATTATCCACTGCCTTCAAAGAAGAAGTCGAACCCCATAATAGCTAGCGTAGTTGTAGAAGTAGAAGTTTTTTCCAGACAGTTGTTACCTGTCTCCTGTTACTGTATTGCAATGAGTATTATACTTGATTGATTGTACAAGCAATTAGCCTTCGGGCATGATTTTGCAAATAAAATTTCTATGAAATAAAGGCCCTGTTGATCTACAGCCTTCTATGTACTATATAATGTATATATGTACTAAAACACGTCAATCCCTCGCTTTTCTGGGTGTTCTGTTGTGTCAAACAAAACCTCTAGTACAGTAGCCACAGCTGCAATACTTAATACATGGAACTGATGGTGAGTTCAGCACCAAGGAGGGGTCCACACTTGGGGCACCCCACTTAACAAATGGGGGACATTCACAAGTTTAGGGAAATAAACACTTGCTGTGGCAGAAGGTATCCAGATCCTTAAGACAGAAAACAAGTCTAAATGTATGCGGCGAGAATAATAACTTTTGATTGGTGGCGGAATGGTGATGATTAATTATCAAGAGCAATAATGATTAATCTCGTTACCACCCCTATGTAATTATCACACATGGTACGGTCCGTTCGCTGCAGCTGCAGCATAGCTGACGCGTTGACGTGTGGCGTGTTGTGCGCGAATTCTCTCCAAGTTTTGGGGTAAATTTCGGCTTTTTGTCCACAAATTATCCGTCTGAAGTGTACAGTATATCGTCCGAACGTTTCCAGGTAGGATTTATGTCGTTCTTTGGATGTTTGGGGGAGAAAATTCGTGTTTCCTGGCAGGGCGAATTTTGGAGAAGAAGCGAAAATGGCGGCTGGCAAGGCGGGAAGGACGGCGTGGTGCTGAGAAGACTCGTTCTCTGCGAGGTAAGGCAACAAATTATCTCCTTGAATGTGCATGTTTGTACTTCCAACAAACCTGTAGCAACAGACCACGTTATAATTTGTTACGTTAACAGTATATATTCCGTAGAAATTTGCATTTCGTGGAACGCTATTCTGATCTATTCCCGTACACGTGTTGTTACAGGCCATTTTGTACTTGAGTATTTTTGATACCTGGTTGTTTTCTTGACTAACAAAGGTTTGGGCAACGACGTTCTATCACAAGGAAGGACTGACAACAACAATTTTAGTTACTTTTCAGCGATGTTCTTTAGCGGGTGTGAAAACTTGGGATCAGGTCTTTTCGTCCCCTAGTGCATTGTTCTCTAATTCTTTCGTCCTCGTCATGGATGTTTCGTCCTCGTGGTCATGGATGTTTCGTCCTCGTCATGGATGTTTGGTCCTCCTGGATGTTTCGATGCTTGTTTAAGCAGCAGAGATTACTATTAGTAGAATAGTGTTACTACATAACCACGTTACAGCTCTAGACTCTTCTCTGTTCGGCAGGTATTTAACTCCGATGAACACCGGCTAGCTGTAGTCAAACCCAATAAAATAATAACAAGCATGGCTGACCCTGGCTTCAATTACTAGTAATAGGCTGCTACAAAACTACGTATCCTACAATAACCTCTTTGTGAAAATGTTTTGATTTCTCTTATATTTCTTAATAAAGCCATAAAATAATTCAAAGTTGGTGTTGTGTTTGCCGCTATAATTTGCTGCATTGGTCCGTGAAGAACAAATAGTCTGTCCTTCAAATATGATATCACCGCTTCACTTCCGCAAATAGCTTCTCTGTCCTTCAAACACGATGCTCTGCTCTATTAAGAAGTTCACAAGGGCCGCACTCTTCAATTGTTCTACAATTGATGAAACGGCAGACTGTCAACTCTCAAGTGTGTAGATAAAAAGCAAAATAGCAGTGGCCAGTCATTCTTGGTTGCCAAATTGTACAAGCACCATATCTGATCCCCATCCATGTGTTTTTTGCGAGAGACCCATTACATCACGTCAGCACGCGGGGGAACAATAGCAATGAACGCAGCAACCAACCTTCAGATCCAGTCAAATGTACGACAGAGGGCGGTGGACGACCTGTTCAAGTCAGCCAGCCAGATGGTGGAGGAAGTCGTGAGAATATAGACATACAGGCACCGAACCTGGATCTTCCCATCATGGCAAACATGGTGAGCTTTTTATTCAAAATTTAATTTATTTAATACCTTCTGTCTCATGTTTGTTTCATTTATAAAACTGTATGTTTTTTTCGTATGTATTGACTTTGTAATTTGTTTTACCCTTTGCATTTAATTCAGTATGATTTATGAAAAGATGTACTTCCAGATCTTCATGGCAAGCAAGCCGAGGCAAGAACTCTGCCCCAAGGATCCAACAGATCTGGACTTCGAACTCAGAGCAGACATCCACTACGATGGGCACCGACACCTAGTCTTTGCCAGCGACCACCAACTCAAGCTGCTGTCCAGGATAAAGACGTGGTACAGTAGTTGCCGCTTTTTTGCAAAGCCAATTTGCTAGCACATTTTTTTTTTTTCAATTACCCGGCCTTTCCGATTAAGAGAGGCTCAAACTCTTGGACTTCATTGAAATTATGGGGGTGGGGGGTGGACAGGGAATTGAACACAAATAACTTTTTGTCTTAAAACAAAGATTACAAATACGGGTCATAGTTACCCATTAATAACAGTGAACTTTATTCAGATCAGTAAATTTACTTGTAATTTTTGTTTTCATTTTTGTTTTTTCATGTATATGGATGCCACCTTCAAGGTGGTGGGACAGCCATTCTACCAAAGTCTGTTCTGCATCCACACATTTGTGCAAGTCTAGAGGACAAGAAACAAGTGCCTCTAGCTGTCACCTTCATGTCCAACAAAGACAAGAGGACTACAAGAAGGTATGGAGGTTCTTACTTTGTGTGATTTCTGACTTGATATTCCTGGGAATTCCTTTGATTGAGTTTGAATTGGACATTAGTTGCCTGTTTCATATTATTGTACCGTACGTACCATCTTCAACAATGCACAAGCCTTCGGGTTTTATATATATTGAAGCACAGTCAAACCCTTCCAAGCTGGCCATCTCTTCAAGCTGGCCATCTGGCCATGGTGAGCACTTTGTCTCAGTCCCAAAATTTTTCCCCATTTTTCCCCCAAGCATTAAGCAACCTGTCAAAGGTGACCACATTATTTTTGATGATGATTACTGATGATAACTAATGAGAAATCATGGAGAAACAGGCCAACTGACTTGCCTTGACTCCTGGATGATGATTTTGTTTGACGTTAATTCTGCCATGTGCCACCCTCCCCACACAACTGAAGATGCTTACAGCATTTGACATTGTCTTTGTTCGACATTCTTGACTTGGAAACCATTTATGTCTCAGTAATGTTGTGAGGCGGTCTTCTTCAAGGAGACCACCTGTCCAAGGTGTTCACTTTTCTTTGGTCCCCTGTTTGGCCGCCTTGGACAGGTTTGACTGCACAATTATAATGAATGAATGAAGACCTAGTTTATTGTACGCAAATACCCACTGGGTTCAATACATTGGTCACAGGAAAGACATCACAGTTTGCAATGAATATATACAATGTACAAGCTAGTGCTAATGCTATGTACTATGGACATATAGTCTAATAATTACGATAATTTGGCTTCTTCTCGCTTCTTAGTAATGATGTAGATATAAGTTAACAAATTATTGTGTTTTATAATTGAAGGTTTGTCTAAAGCCATTAGAAATATGAACTTATCTTTGTTACTAAGATGTATGAAATGGGGAAACATACATTGCAATAGTTCATAAAGCTCAGCTCTCTCTTCGTTGTATAAACTACATTCTAATACAAAGTGTTCCTCATCCTCTATCCTATTTAGATTACAATGCCTACACATTCGTTGCTCAAAACTATCCCCTTCTTTGCCTTTTTAGGTTCTGAGGAAGATCCCGTGACTACTGCCAGGAGAACTGAAGGTAACGGCACTCGGCATGGACTTCGAGCAGGGTCTGTGGCAGCCAGTCCTGATCCGTCCTGCCTGGGAAGACCAGGAGAGGGTGTGCTTTCCACTGGATTGCAAGATACCGAGATGTATGTACATACAATATATAACTTTGTTCTTGTCATACTTTCACATTTTATATCTTATTTTGAATTAGAGGGGATTCATTCCTCAGCTAACCGACATCTTGCACACGCAGTCGTCCCTCAGTAAGACATCTGGAGCCGCATAGTTCCTGTTTAGAACTTTTATTCAGCTTTTATTCACATTTTATATCTTAAGTTTGTTTTGATCCAGCTCAAAGCCAGTTTCTATAGGGAAGGTCATGTGACTTAACATGCCTTATAGTTTAAATTTTTGTCTGTAGACAGTGGACACTCGGGTGTATTTCTCATTTCTTAAGTTTGCAGTGTTGTTTTCAATTTTGTCCATTATGCTAATAACATAGATACCGGGTATGTAGTGCTTTTTGAGCTGAAAATACATTTAAATGTTGGTTAACTAGATACTTAAATGGAGCAAACAAACCACTGAATAGCTGCTAGATTGGAGATTTTAGAATCTTGTAAAATTGCCTTTTGTACATATTTTGGACTAGATAGTGTATGTTTTGGCAACATGTTTTCCCTTCTGTAAAATTGGGGTTTTGATGTTGGCACTTGTTGAATGTGACCTGATTTATGTAAAGTTAACTTGTTTGTTGTGCGACATCATTTCTTGCAAGGCCGATTGCTGTTTTCTATACACTGACTTTTGTTTCTCCCGTCTTCCAGATGTGGACCCAAATCCTGGTCTGAGCGGAAGGAAGAACCAAACTTATATGGGCAGGGCTGTGTGAAAGAAGATGGGGAGGTGTGAGTATGGTTTCTTTGTTAACACGAGACAACACTCTACATGCCTTGAGCTGCACACATGCACACTCGCCTTTCTCTCGTTTGCCCAGTTCACTCTACTCTGAGGGACTTTGCATGCTTTTTTCCGTGAGGAGCCTTTTAACTTAAATTGTAGCCGGCAACTTTAATTCGACATTAAGCGTCACTGAAAAATTGTTCGTATTGCATAGTTGAATATGCGAAATTGCCCAAAAATTGTTGCTTGTTTTTTTTACACTAAAAATTCTCTGGACATGTGGTTGGTTAAAACTGTCCAATTTTCCCGCCAAAAAAAAAAAACTGGCACCCTCACTTGGTTAATTAATTGGATTAAGTTTTCCCGCCAAAAAACTTAGTATATGGAGCACTCTAACCTTGAACTTGTGCCCCCCTCCCCACTCTTCCTGCCCACCTCCCACACTTCTTCCACAACTCAGAGTATGTTAGTTGGACTTCTTCGAACATGTAGTCACCACACTCTGCTACACAAAGACTTTGTTCATCGAGTGCAGTTTTTCCCCACTTATACTTTAGAATAGTCTCTTGCTCTCCTGGTCGGTCAATTGCACTGGTATACTGATGTGTCGAAGCATCAATGTCTCCAGAAAGACATCCCACGGGGAGTACACTTAGTGCATTGACTGACCAGGAGAGCGAGAAACCATTCCAAAGTCTTAGTGGTGGAAAAACTGCACTCGATGAACAAAGTGTTTGTGTAGCAGAGTGTTTGTGTAGCAGAGTGTGGTGACAACATGTTCGAAGAAGTCCGGAGAACAGTGTAACTAACATACTCTGAGTTGTGGAAGCAGTGTGGGAGGTGGGCAGGAAGAGTGGGGAGGGGGGCACAAGTTCAAGGTTAGAGTGCTCCATATACTAAGTTTTTTGGCGGGAAAACTTAATCCAATTAATTAACCAGGTGAGGGTGCCAGGTAGTTTTTTTTGGGCGGGAAAATTGACTCGAAAAGAATCAGCAAAACAAACCTACACCCATTATTCACTCAAAGTTCTTTCAGACTAGATTTAACGGTATCAGCTATTTTAAAACCTGCCCAAATTTTACACCGAAAACTACCTGCCTGAACGTAAGAAACTTAAAACACAGAGGCTACATTTTAAGTAGAAAGTTTTTATGTAATTTGTCAACTCAACCTCTCACTGTGACAGATCTACTGTAACAGTATTTTTAGTTGTACATGTGATCAACTTTAAATGCATGGGAGCGTCTTTTTAGCGAATGACCACAAATGACCATTCTGGGGCTCTTCTTGTCGCACGAATCTGATTTTTTTTTGTTGTGGCCATGTCCAGATTGTACTCCTATTTATTAATCCAAAGTTTTATAAATCATTATTGACAGTTTTACTTCCGTCTTTTAGCAAATGACCACTTAACGCCCTGTAAAATATCAACCCTAAGACATGTGGGCCAAAATCCACCACCACAGATGATAAAATTCAAATAGGTGTCTCCTGAATTCCTACGATTTTTCCGTGCTGTACTGTGACGCTTTTAAAGTACCTTTTTCGGGCAAAGTATACATCACAATATTTCGGCAAAAATGGTACTTTAAAAGCGTATACAGCACGGAAACTTTGCAAGAAGGAGATGCCTATATTTTGGACTTGTTTCTGGTGGTCCGGATTTTTAGCCAAGTTGTGCGAAGGCCAATAATTTGCAGGGCATTAAGTGGTCATTTGCTTAAAAGACAGACGTAAAACTTCAATCTATAAAACTTCAGATTAATAAATGGGAGCACAATCTGGACATGACGAAAGCAAGAAAAAATCAGATTCATGCGACATGGAAGGCCCCAGAATGGTCATTTGTGGTCATTCACTAAAAAGACACACTCAACTCTTTTAACTTACAATTTTAAGTCAATTGAGACTATATGATTATTAATGTTTATCTTTTGCAGAGACCATCAGGACCAGGAAAGATATCCTGCCCCACTGTCAAGGCCATACCTGCTGGACACTGGACTTTTATCAATTGCTAACTGTTCCTCTATCTACAGTTTAGCTATACTAAGATTGAGTTTAACCTCCTTCTACCTACACTGTCTTGACTGCAAGTAGTAGAAAGCTGAACTTGAGAGTAATTATAATCCTTGCAAAAAGACTAGTAGACTTGTTTTGCTGATTCCTCCCTTTGAAACATCACACACAGCTTACCTGTTAGTAGTACATTGAATTTCACTCTACAGAAAGAAAGCACAACACTGCCTTTTCCATTTTCTGTAAAGAAATAGGACATATTCTAAACAATCATTATGTGACAAAAGTACTTTCCCAGAAATCCACTCTATCATTGTTTAAAAAAGAAAAGTTTGTGAAACGCCTATACTGTGTTTTTGTATATATTTTTTAATATGAATAATTCTGTTTCACCATGTATACTGTCATATCTTCGCACAAAGGACTTTTTCTTAAAGGAATTTAAAAAGAGCAGATCGTAATACAGTTTTGTCATTGTTTTGAACATTTCATATTCTGGACTTTCCTTGGAAGAAAAGCTTACATTTTGTACTGTCATATGTTCCAAATCATGGTTGGTATTATTTTTTTAAAGTCAGAAAAAGAAAACAATTTTGTCAGATACCAACAAATGCCAAATCTTGACTGTGCATGTAACGTTACATCTTCACCAGTAAACATTAACAGCTAGAGTTCATGATCATAATGAAATGTCTCTTCATTTTTTTCCATTTTGAATGCTTTTATTTTGCTGAACATTGTTGCTTTATTGATTGTTTTGAATCACATATTTTCGTTTCTGAACATTTTCATTATTATAATAGAAATGGTTTTTTTAAAGTGTGGATGTGGATCATGATGAAGAGGATATCAGGGAAAACAGTTTGATCACAAATGATTTTGAAAATATATCCCATTGCTATACAGAATGAAACTACAGGCAATCATTACAAGTGCTTTCCTAAATAGGAAAATGTACTGTGTTCTCCGTCATATTCGCAATAAAAGATTAGTCACAACCTTAAACTAAATATTAATTAGGAATGTGAACTCTTTCAGAAAATGACAACAAATAGCAGGGAGGGCCTAGCTGAGTTTCAACAATGACTTTTACTAAAAAGTTTTATAATAAAAAATTCAGAGGATTCGCAAACATGCCCTTTCCCAACATCTTTCATTGTCATTTTTAAGGATCTGCATGGGAGGTCCCGATCGCGCTTTGCATGCTAAATTTCATACGGCAGCGACCGCGATTTACATTTTTCAGGTTGGTTTCACGTAGATTAAATTGATATTAAATCAGAGTTGTTCAACCTTAATTATGCAAAATTGAAATGACAAGGTGCAGAATGCTGCAAAGCAACGAGCACGTATTACGGTTCACTTGTACTGGCTGGACGTTTTATCACACAGATAACAGTTTAACGGTGAATAGATTGACCCGACTTTCCATTATGCAAACACTAAAACGGCTGATTACGCATTGCGGCATGCAGACCACATTTTTGAAAGAGTTTATAAATAAAAACCAACTCACAGTCAAGTCCGATGTTCTCTTCTCTCTTGTGGATAGGTTAATAGGTTCTTTAGAAACAGGTAGATCCTCCTCGAATAAAGAAAGGACTTCTAGAGTGTTGACAGGTACACAGGATAGCTGACAGGTCCCACAGCACACACAGGAGACAGGTCCCACAATGTCAGCTATACATTAGCAGCATCTTAAGCCTAGGGTGTAAAAGAAATACACATTCAGAAAGTTACAGGCCAAATATTAGAGAATAACAATTACTAACAATGTATCATACATTGCAATATTCAAATCGTTAGTTTGAGGTCTAAAATCTTCTTTGGGTTGCCGATTAGAGCAAATTCTCAGCATAAGCTACTTACCTTCCAAATTTCGTGACCCTAGCATGCATGTCCAGGTTATGAGATATCAAAACCGGAAGTTCTGCTGCAGTACCATAACAAGTCGCCAGGGGGTCCATGATTGAATGATTTCGAGATCTTATCAAGACCTACCTACATTCCAAATATCAAGACAATCCATATAAGCCTTCTCTAGTTATCGTTTTGACACTGACACACACACACACACACACACCAACACACACAGACACACACACACACACACCAACGCCCCCCCCCACACACACACCAACGCCTTCGAAAATAGCTTCTTGGCGAAGGTAATAAAGGTAATAAAAGAAGGGTATCTAAATGTATAGTCATGTTACATTGTAGTTTGAAGCGGACATGAAAAAAAAACGCCCCCGAACGGCGGCTTTACTAAGTGCAGGTTTAAACACAGGGAATTCTGTGATTTAGCTTCTTCTTCTCTCATTTTGAGGCAGCCGCCTTCATCTGCCTGAAGATTCTGCTGCCTTTCAAAGTTGTCGCTAATACGAGGCGGGGTTCGCCAGGCCTCTATTCAGGAAAAGTAGTCAAAGTGCATTTTCAAAGAGCACAAGATCGGCAGGCTTCGAACCCGGGACCTCTTGGTTTCAAGCCAAACGCTCTGCCGTTTAATATGCCACATGATCCCAAACAATTCATTTCATTGCAACGAGTTCGGCCCAAACAGTGACTACAACATAAAGGACATATTAAGTGCGGCTCACCTCCTTAAACGGACGTAGCTCGTCTTAAAGGACGAATTTTCACCACCGAGTTCTTCCCCGTCCAAGCATCGTGACTCGCCATCTTGCTCTGAGCAGCAGCGTGGTCTAACCACCTGATAAGGAATCACCATAATTTGCATGTTCTCAATTAAGTAATTAAGTTAGCTTGAACACCGGTGTGATTGTACCATCATAGGCCGTGTTTATGTGAAGTCACCCAAGGCGCTTTACATGTGGTTTACCCCGAAACCGGTTTCAAGTGGCTCCATCTGAACGCTCCAAATTACATTAAAAGCGCCTCTATCCAAAGCCACTTCTAGAGGTGGTTTCGAATCGGTTTTCCCGCATCGCGATTTGCGTCTGAACACAATGTGATTTCAATGTGACTTCACTTGGTCATGGATTATGGGGTGGTATATTTCTATATTTATATGCAATACCAAATTTTACGTGGCAGCAACTTAAAGAGCAGTAATGGTCAAATAATGTGTCCGTTCTAGGGCGAGCTTCACCGCCTCTGGGGGGACCACATCGGCATTCGGCCGAGATACGCTGGGAGGGGGAGACCAGCAAGCAGGTCGTTGACCTCTGACAATAATGACACGCTACCTAGCGTGTTTTCATCAAACAACAATGAATGTAGTTTCGGAGAATCGTGATCGGGCACGTTTTAAAAGGAATGTATGGCACGTGGACCAGATGTGAGGAATGCGAGTTACCCGAATCGCGGTTTGGGTGACTTCACTTAAACACGGCCTTACTTGTTAATGAATCAACATAATTTGCATTTCTTTGTTAAGCTTTAAACCGTATTAAACCAACACTATTATCATTATACCATTATTTGCCTTACCAATATTTTTCTTTCTATCATTCAACCTCAATTGGCGACGGTGGCACTGTCATGATTTTGAGAAAGTCCCGTTGTGGTCTGTGATGAGTTTATTGATAACATTTAAGGTCGCAAGACACATCCAAATGCCAGTTACTTTAATACTTTGTTCTATCGACATCGTAAACCATCCGCATTGTACTGTGCCAAAAGTTCCAACTGATGTGTACAATATCAGTCAGAACGACATCTTCAAGAACTAGAAAGGCCGACATTTGCTCAAGAGCAAATACAGCACATTTCACCCATTCTTTCTCCCCAACTAAATTCTTCTCGGGTCCCGGCCGGGCCGAATAGCCCGATAGCCGCAGGGTGTACTGCGGGGCCACGTAGGGGTCTCACCCGAAAGTGCCCCCCCCCCCCCCAAAAAAAACAGCCCGGAAACTACCCGACAGGGCGACTTTTTCCGATTGGGACCGAAGCTTAAGGCGGGACCGAAGCTTAAGGCGGGACCGTCTTGGCCTGTTTGCTATGTTACGTATGGTTACAGGTGTTACCCTGCGGTTGCATCATCACATTAGCTCAGGTGGAGGGTCCAAAGTCCTACGTTTCTATATTTAAATCTTTGTGTACGTTATCACTGACCTTTGTATTCACCACTTTAGGAAGCATGGCATCTAAGCACTTACACTGAAAATGTCTAAAATCTGATAATTGTACAATTGTTTGGCTGGGTTCAGCAAATGTCTCGTAAAGTGTCCTTTTTGATAATAAACAAAACTTTGCTATAGGATAGGCCTCTCACGTGTAAAATATTATATGTAATCTTCAGTTGAGACAACCGCCATACATAACTTGTATTAAAACTTGTGCTAAACACTTCGTTGTGTTAAACATTTCCATAATCAGTGACAAAATCTAAAAACAGAAAAAAAATCACAAAAGTCTAAATATTTCATGGAAGTCTCCGAATACTAGTTAATTTGTTGTTCTCAAAGAATACTTAAGTCTAATCGCAGACATTCTTTCTGTGTGCCAAACAAAAATCTTTTTCTTCCTTCAAACTTAAAAACAAATCCATTCTGGTGAATCAAACTAGACTCTGTGATTCCATTGCACTTCGTTCTTTCACGAGGACGCCATCTTGGTGACCTTGGCACTTGTGGAAAACGCATATTTCAACAATCGTTCATATGTGCATCTGTTTCTGACTATTACTATTGTTCACATCAGACTGTTCCACATCACGTCTCTATCACGTGTGTTTCACGTGTCTATCACGTGTCAGGGCCAGTTTGGCCAATTGTTACTAACATGGAATAATTCAGTTTTCACACAGTTTCCACTTGGCCGCTTGCTGTCACTTGGCCACCGACGAAGCCACCTCGAGCCATTGCTCTTCTTTTGTCTTCCCTCTCAGTCGCTTTTCCACGGTTCTGTCAGCCAGCATCACAACCAAAACAGGCACCACTGTGGTCAACGCAATGGCCGCCCAAAACCCCGAAGACCCTGGAAGAAAAAGTTACTAGGTGTTAACGTGATTCACTCATTGAACTAGAAAGGTAACATTTGTAAAGCAAATGCACCATGTTTACCATCGCATATCCATATGGTCTTCTCTGTTAATTCTTACTCAAATATTCATATATATGGTGAGACAGGAGCCTAAATCCCTCCTGCTATAAATTGCAACATGATGTAACCCAACACTAGTTACCATGGTGACAGACGTCTGGTCAAGGTCATTGACCTTATGTGAGGAAAGTGAGCAAAAACAATATGTTTTCCTGCGGTAAACATAACAACAATTCGGAGGCCTCACACGCCATGAAATATTAAGAGCTTTGGTGGATATTATCTTTTGTCTCGTTGTTTATGTAAATAAGGTTGAAATGAGCATGATAATAAATTAATGATAGATAAATAAATAAATAACAATAATAAATAGATGAGCATAGTTTTTCCTAACTTTTTCACAGTACTTTTATGTTCACTGTTTTCACGGCCACTACAGTACCGTGAACATTTAATAATACCGTCATCAAATCATTTAACCCCCCTTGCCCTTGCAGCCACCATGAAGATTGTGGTTGTAAAATTGTGATCATGTTCATTTTCCCCAGACCGTGAAATTTTCCTAACGTGAAGATAAAGTGAATTACAGTATGACGATATATTTCAGACCGGTTGACGCCTGTCGACCTTGTCTGAGTCCTCGGTCACCTCTAGCCGTAATACGATCCCGAGGCTTGTGTGGGGTTTTTGTGTATCCTGTATCCTGACTATAGGGAACGGGAAGGGCACGTAGTATTTAGTGACGTCTATTTTGTAATGGGAGCTCTATATGACGTCTACTATGATCTACTATCTGAGTAGGTTTTAAACAAGAGTTCGGAGATCTTATACCTGCAATATAGAGCTTTTGAGAATTTTATTTTATTTTATATTTTGTTTTGTTTACCTTTTTTTATTTTGTTTCATTGATGATGGAAATAAGGTTGTAATTAGAAAAATCTTTTTGATTGATAGCATTCTCTACTCAAATTACATATATTGTATATGTGAAAATCATATCCTTTACCGGAATCAGACGTTGTACTGCAGTACCAAAGAAAGCCGCTAGGAGGCCCATAATCGCCATTGACCTTCGTCCTCCAGAGATCTATCCACATACCAAATATCATCACAATCCATCCATGATTTCTAAAGTTATGCAAAAAAAAAACATGCATACACAAACTCATGGAACCCCTTAGATAGCCTACACTACATGTTTACATGTCTAGCTGCACGTACGCATATCACTGGCAGGTCATTGCCTTTCAGGCACTACTTAAGGGTGTCTGAATCATGCTGGGTTGATACAAGGGAGTTATATCTTGATATGACGTCCTTGGTAATAGTATTGCAGACACTCACAGGACGCGAATTTAGGCATTGCAGGGCCTCTTAGTCTTAGTAGCGTAAATAACATGAAAATTTATTACAGACACTCACAGGACGCGAATTTAGGCATTGCAGGGCCTCTTAGTCTTAGTAGCATAAATAACATGAAAATTTATTACAGACACTCACAGGACGCGAATTTAGGCATTGCAGGGCCTCTTAGTCTTACCAGCGAAAATAACTTGAAAATTTATACTTTAAATACATTTTATTTTAGGACTTTTAGGATTACACGAAAACGTACCGATAGGAAGGTGCATTCTGTACTCATATTGTCTTTGTCAGTTATGCAATTAGCCCTCGGGCATGAACTTTCAATAAAGAACGCCATATTGTTCCCACTTCGTCTCATTGATCAAGTATTGTTTACACACTGCTGTGGTGTGCCCCAGACACAAAAGGTCGCGCTGTGTACACAGGTGGCGGGCACCTAGGCCTGAACCAAGGACAGGTAATGTTGGAACATGCATGCTAACCTGCCACCTCTCCTTGTTTTTCTCACACTATTCAATCAACCAGCATGTAGCAAATGGGTATGCAGCATCAGGGAATGACAGTTTCGTATAACTGATAGTTTTTCCTCAGTGTCTCGAGAGGTGTGGACTTTACCCTCCAAGCAGATGTTACGATCCGTCTCCTTCTTTGTGTTAACACCTGTTTTTGCAACATTTGTTGCCCTTTTCTAGCATTGCATTCTCAATTTTGCACCTTCTCAGTGCACTTTATGCAGAAGACAAATCCTTGAAATATATTATACTAAAAAGCACTAAAATGTTGCAAAAACTGAGCTAAAACACTAGGATTAGACTGTTTCTCACATCTGCTTGAGATCGTAAATCTTTGCACTGACCTTAAGAGCCGTGTATGGTGAAGCCTGTACTGACTATGCATGCTAAACAAAACGAATGAGCTTTCAAATCTATAACAACTCTTGAAGGACACTCAATTGTATGAAAGACTGGAGCAGGCTAGTTTAGCTGAGATATTCAAATCTCCAAGCAGGTCTTTCGATGGCTGCAAATTATTGACACAGTGTCCATTTACCAGACAGTTTCCATTTACTAGACTGTCCTAAAAACATACCAGTAACGGTACAAAAAGATCTAGCCCGATAAAAACACACCAAAACAGGCGAAGCGTAAAACAGTTAATCTCCAAGCAGATCCCTCTCGGTGGCAAAAAGACAGTATCAAATTGGCCAGGCAGTGTCCATTAGCCAGAGAAGCTCCGAGGCCACCGACGATGGGGACCAGGACAAAAAAAAAACGGCCATATATAAAAAGGTAACGATCATTCCCCACAACCTCTGCTTGGAGAGTATAAAACAGTGTGCTTGGAGGGTATAGTACTAAGTACAAGGGAGTACTAACTTACCTATGTGATCCCGGCTGTGCATATGGTACCACAACAGCGTCGAGCGCCCGGTGAATACCCTCCCCTGCCTCGGCAGCCGCCTTCCTGCCGCCCGCAGCAGTTTAAAAGGAGCGTTGATCATCTTGGAAACATGTAGAGCGGGAGAAAAATAGTTCTGTGCTGGGTGTAGTGGGGGAGGTGAGCCTTCTGTCTGTGTGTGTTGTGTGGTCAGGGGTGAATGACATGACATTAGCATATTGCATGATGCAAGACTTAAGACGGGGTCATGTCAGGTCAGAGTACGTACGCGCGTGTTGGTGCAGTGCAAGCGCGTCCTCTTGCGTCGAAGCATAGAAATGCACAACAAAGGGTAAAACATTTGCAAAGCAAATGCATAATGTTTACCTTCGCATATAGTCCGCTCTGTCTTACTCAAACACATTCATATGTAGGGTGACAGGAGTATAAATCCCTTAGCCTGGGTACCATCCGGATTTTCGCTACGCAACGCTCGATTTTTTCGAGCGTTGCGTAGCGAAAATCCGGATGGTACCCAGGCTATAAATCCCTCCTGCTATAAAATTGCAACATGGTGTAACCCAACAGACTGGTTCAGGTCATTGACCTTTTTATTTGTTTGGAGAAGAAACAGAGCAAAAACACTATGTTTTCCTTATGTGAAGGTAAACATAAAAACGTAGTTACCTTCGCAAAGGCTATGTTTTTGGTAGTGTTTGTGTGTTTTCGTGTGTGTGTGTGTAACAAACTGAAAACAATACCTCCATTCACAGAGATCATAATGTAAAAAATAGTTTTATTGCAATTCACTCACTTGTAATAAATAGACATTGGATTATAGATAACAATCAAGATTTTTCTTTCTCAAATATCTTTAAGTTACTACAAATTTAAATAAATAGCCACATAAACAGTAACTTCCCTAATAGGAACAGTTTCTTTAAAATCAGGCATTGCAACATGATTGACTCGAAATAGCGTACATAAGTTACTGGGACTGCATGGGAGCGCATTAGGAAGTAAAAATGACCCTTTGCTCATTCATTTCACATGGCAGAGATGCAGAGAAAAGTGTTCCAACAAACTATGTTGAGACAAATATGTTGGGACCATCACAAGACAGCGGCTGCCATCATACAGCGTTGTTGTTTCATGTTAGGGACATTTCTCCAGGAGTCTGTCTGGGGATCATACATTTCTGCACAGCTCAGGGTGATCCTGGCACCTCCATCCTTCCTGGTTAGAGACTTACCTGCAAAGTAACAGACATCGATTAGCATAAACAAAAATCACCCATAATGTATTGTGCATTGCACTTTGGCAGAATGTCTCATAAAGGTCATATTCGCGTGTATAAGGTAAACAATCTGTCTGTAGTTTCCAAATGTTATGTTGGAAAATATTTCTTCTGCAACAAGCAAAATTCTGATGCAACGGTGACCAAAAATCCAACAAAAACCATGGAAAACTATAGTTTTGTGCAGGCGCAGTACGTTCTGCCAACATGCTCCTCCAGCTAGTACACTACACATGTACTTTTACCTCCAATTACATACAGCCTCCCATTCCATGTCAGTAGAGGACAGTATGTCCTGGACCTGTGCAGACGTGCGATGTATGTCCAGCTGTCTGACTCTGGGCTGTACACTTCTGCTGTGTCCAGCCGCCGGATGTGCTGGTAACCTCCTACAGCATACAGCTTCCCTCCTGTAAAAATTAAAGAACATGTACCTAAACCCTGTGTACCTAAACCCACATTTAGGTTCAGGTCCGGCTTCAAGTCCAGAGGTTTAGGTTCAGTTCCGGACTTGTAAGTCTGGACCTAAACCCATGGCATATGTATTACATAATTGCATGTTGGCAACCTTGCAATGTTGTTTGGGCAAAACTGTGGCCACATAACACGCAGGCCGACACTTGACGATGCCCGATGGCAATGTTTTCTTTATTTTGAAGCACAGATTTTGCAATCTATGGAAGGTTTTAGGTGGTTTGGAAAGAAAAGGGGTATGTGACATGGGTTTTTTTTTTAATAAGTATGGAATCGGTTCTTGACTTTAAGGTTTTTTGTGCTTGAACCTAAACATTTTTACAAGTCCGGAACCGGTCCAGCAAACTAGTACACAGCACTAGTAACCAGTGATGAGACCCACCTAGTTCTGCAAACCCCATCCCAGCTCTTCTGTCCAACATGCTTGCTTTCTCAGTCCACCTCTTCTCATGAAGGTCGTAACAGTGCATCGACGAAAAGACTTCAATCCGACCTAACACTCCACAGCAACTTCCAGTGTGCATCCCGCCCGCTACATACAACTTCCCATTCAATACGGCTCCTCCATGGTAGATCTTTGGCTCCAAAAAATCAGGCAGTCTTTCACACGAATCGTGATTGAGATCCAAAGCTAAGAACGTATGGGAAGATATGAGGTACACAATGTTGTCTGGTTGAGAATGGACGACCGTAGCTCCCTGGAATTCTTGCGGAAGACACGGTAGCTGGAATTCGGAGTTCATGCTAACCCAGTTATCATGTATGGAGCTGTATTTCCACATGTGGTAGGTGATTTTACTGTAGTGTGTAGCCTGGCTGGGGTTTTCAGTTTTCAGGATGTTAAGAACATAGAGGTTGTCGTCCACAGTAAGAGCATGTTGGGAGATGATGTGATGGGGTCCTGACATGGAGGGAGGGAGGTCTGCGATGTCAGACCATTCCTGTGTTTTCAGGTTGAATCTCTCACACTTCGGTGTGGGATTCCTTCCCCTGAAATATGTCAACAAACAATTTCACCTCATTAGAAACTTAAGGGTAACATTTGCAAAGCAAATTTATGCATCATGTTTCCTTCACATGGCCCAGCTTATAACAAACTACAATGTACTGGTTTGTTTGTTCTTACTCAAACACACTCAGATATATGGTGAACACTTGCAACATGATGTAACCCAACACCAGTTACCATGGTGACAGACGTCTGGTCCAGGTCATTGACCTTATTTGTTTGGAGAAGAAGAAGAGGAAACTGAACAAAAACAACATGTTTTCCTTCAGTAAAGCTAATATAAATGAGAGATAACTTACATTGTCCTTGATTGCGTGTGGCCTCCCAAGACATACAAGTATTTGGTGGGAACTCGGGCCTGTACCGGCAGTTGGTCACTTTCAGCCGTTTTGCCCTCTTGTACTCTTCTGAGGTATTCAACACATTCTACATGTAGGAGAAGGCAGTAGGTTATTAAACCAGGTGAGAAATTGTAGAAGTGAAGTACAAAATGAATACAGAAACTCAAGAAGTGGCTGACATATTCTAGTGATTTTTGATACTTTGGTAGCTTAAGTAATGATTGAATAATCAATGCTGATCAGTCAAAATCAGTCAAGTTGTTAGTTAAGTAAATGTCGACATCAGTTGACGTGGAAATCATTTGCATGATAGAAAAATGAGAAAATGCTACAACAGCCTTCTTTGGTAAGGTAAGGCTTTCAAACTCATGAAAACACAGAACTAACCTGGTGACTGTTGTAGACTGCTGTTGTCCAGGGCTTTCTGAAGAACATCATTTGAAACTTGGTTGAGTCGGACAGACTGTAGTACAGGTCTCAGCTCAGTAACTCTGGAGTCTGGGGAGTGATCTAACCACTTCAGCACAATCAACAATACAAGGTCCTCACCTGCACTACCTGTGAACACACAAAAACTGGAACATTTATAAGAACCAAAGAAGTCGTACCCTATTTTGTAAGTGAAACACATGAAAACCTTTTCAATGTTACCTACAAGAGTGCAAAAAAAAAAGTTAAAGGATTTCAAATCCTATTCTAAAGTGAAATCTGCATTTCTACAATGTGGAGTCGTGTGGCGTAACGGCAGAGTGCTTGACTTTGAACCAAAAGGGCCCGGGTTCGAGTCCTGACATGCCACTGATATTGTGCTCTTGGGAAAGGCACTTTACATGACTTTCCCCACTTAACTCAAGTAAAAATGAGTAATGTCCTGTCCTGTATTAGCCTCTATGTGTGGGACACAACACCAGCAACAGCTGCCTGTGTCCCACGTGTATTGTATTGTTGCAATTTCAATAAATCAAATCATTTCCACAAGAACACACCATGAGAGGGAAAACTGACCTAGCTCCAGGTCGTCCAGGCTGAGTATCTGAGTCAGGTGTTCTCCAGACAGCTGTAAAAACTCCTCGCCACCTGCTACAGCTGCGAACCTGGACTTGATGATCTGCAGGGCTGTGTTGACCAGACTGCTGCACATGTACGTCTCACCCAAACACTTCATCCCTAAAACAACACAACACTGTGGGGTCGTGTGGCCTGACGGCAGAGTGCTTGACTCGGAACCAAGAGGTCCCGGGTTCAAGCCCTCATACGCCACTGATCCTGTGCCCTTAGGAAAGGCACTTGACATGACTTTTATCACTTAACTCAAGTGAAAAGGAGTATTGTCTGTCCTGTATTTGTTTCTATGTGTGGGACACAACACCAGCAACAGCTGCCTTTGTCCCATGTGTATTGTATTGTTACAATTTCAATAAATCAAATCAAATAAGTTTATTGCATGTTCAGAAGAGGAAGAGGAAACTGAGAAAAACAATATGTTTTCCTTCATTAAACATAACTGCAATGATTACCTAGGCAGTTGGAAGTGTTTATGAGTCTGAGTAGAAGGTCTGTGCAGCACTTTTTGACGTCTGACAGCTGGAGCATGTCTGCTGCTGCCAACAGGTCCTGGACATTGTCAGGGGTCACTGAACATACAGACATAGTAAAGGTACTTCACTTCTTGCTCATGGTAGCAAAAGTTCACGGTCTGAGAAAAATGGAGGTGTTCACAGGACTTAAGTATATGTTCACAGTGGTGAAAGGTGCAGGAAAAACAAAGTTGGAAAATCTGTGAAAGGTAAGTTCACGGTACAGAAGTGACCACGAAAATCATGAACATATTAAAAGTACTGTGAAAAAAATTAGGAATTACGGTAGAACAATTTTTGGACACTTCCTCTCAACACATTCTTAAACATTTAACTCCTTAATATGTGTTACAAAATGTACATGACAGTTTCATTATAATGTAGAACATAGAATTATAGAATTTTTGTATTTATCATGCAAATTAAGACTTCTAAAGTTTCCAAACCTTCCAGTTCGCCAGTGTACATGTAGTTGATAAGTTGATCCACAGCTAAAGGTTCCAGCCCTCCAACCTCCACCTCTGTCTGCCTGGTCTCCAGCATACCGGCAGTAAACATGGCTCTGAAGTACTCACTCTGTTCCGCTAGTACTCCTCTGTGGGCTGGGAGGGATCTACCATTCACCTACAGGTACAACAGAGCTCCAAATTAATACGTCATGCAGTACCATAACAAGCCGCCAGGGGGCCAGTAAACATGGCTCAGAAGTATTCACTCTGTTCCGCTAGTACTCCTCTGTGGGCTGGTAAGGACCTCCCACACACCTATACAACAGTACAACCAAGAGCACAAGGCTGGTGACTTGGCAGGATTCGAACCCAGGACCTCTTGGTTCTGAGCCGAACATGCCGGCAGTAAACATGGCTCTGAAGTACTCACTCTGTTCTGCTAGTACTCATCTGTGGGCTGGTAGGGATCTCCCACACACCTAAATACAGATACAGCAGAGCTCCAAATTCAGTTTTGGGAATAGGTGCACTCAGGACTCATAATACTGGGTGCATGTGCACTTTGGTGCACCCAAATTTGAAGCTGCATCTGTACACCCAATTTTTTCTGTGGTGCAGCCAACTATTTTTGTAGGTTTACGTATATGAAGATACTAAAATTACATAGGATATAGCATATTATTGACATCTAAGTGTCAGAAAAATAATAAAATTTTAAGATTATTTTACATAAGACAAGGGAAAGGAAGGACCTTCAGCACTAAGGACAGGGGTAACCTCATAATTTGGGTGCACATGCACACAGTATTTCGATCCCTGCTGTAACAGACCACACCATAATCCAAAATCTTGCCATTCCGACAGTTCTTCACACTATATGGTCAATGTAACTCTCCCAGAAAGGGCAGTCTGGTACATACTCTTCAAATCATAGGAAACTCCTTGAGGCATATTAATGTATTGTTGTTAATAAACTTACTGTAATGACAACATCACAGAGCAGCCCGTCCTGTCGCTGGTTGTTCAGCCCGCTCAGAAGTTTCCTGGCGTGGTTCTTGGCAGACATGTGCAGCACATCCGTGTCTGGGGCACTCCTCACCTGACTGGGGAAAACATCTTCAAAGATGGCACGCTATGCACTACTCACCCCTGCACACACACAGCTACAGACACAGCAGATTTGTATAGGCTGTCCTGCCTAAAATCTAGGATTATGCTTAAGGCCAGAACTGTTTTTATCCCGCCAGGAAGCATAGTCCTTAGCCTTTTTGTTCAGCAAACTTGAGGGACCATCCAGCGTCATGTACTATTTGGTCCGCCATGTTTTGGGGGGTCTTCCTCAAGGCCTGGGGTTTTCCATATACAGTTAGTTATACAGTCCCCATATACACACGTATACGTAGAAATACACACACGATCACGAGGTATCACACACATACATGTAACGTTACGTGTATATGTGTAGCGTTACTGACACCACAACTAAACAAGTCTAGTGCTGTTTTCCATACCTCAAGAGCTGTTCTCATCCCAAGTTCCAAGTTCAGAACCGCCCCCCTCCCCAGTCACCCTTCATAACATTATGATGTGTGAACGTACTACCGGTAATACGTACTACTAAAACTTAACACGCAGCAATACTAATAAAGTAGCAGTTACCAAGACTTCTTGCCAGCCATGTCAATACGCTCTGCAACTACTAGCTACTTCTTGATGTTGTGCCTTTTTTCGACGCGCTATCGTGGTCCCGGAAGAAGGTCAAAGGTCAGTCATTCACCTGCAATTGCGCCCCCTGCCAGAAAGTGGTAGAACTGCAATCAGTCTGGTACCCCAATGCAATGCATTGTATTGATAACCTTGCTAACATTAATAACATTCATAACATTAAGACACAACACATTTACTGGACATCAAACTTTTAATAACATGCTTTAATAATATTATTGTACTTATCCCTTGTACAACTGCTTCTAACATGTGAGTTAAAAAAACATGAGCAAGATTTTTGCAGGTAACGTATCGTTACAATTCAACATCAATGCAATATACAGGGCAAAGATCAGCATTGATGGGTAAGACGTGCATTCTAACATTCTACATTCCCTCTTTTCATTTGGAACTTCCACTCCCTAAAATGTCTCATGATCAGCATGAATAAAACCAGTAACATCCGTGTCCATAATATCACCAGGGTCCATAATATCGCCACCTTGAGAAAAAGTGTGCTTAAAGATATTTTTACTGCAACATACCCTAGGTATGTACATTTGATGTGTGCAGGAGTGCATACCAAAAGTATGTTGCAGTAAAAATATCTCAAAGCACACTATTTCTCAAGGTGGCAATATTATGGACCCTAGTGATATTATGGACACAGATGTTAAACCCTATTCAGACTTATGACTGAAAGGGTCTGAATAGGGTTTGCCAGAAAACCAGTATTGGAAGAGTTCAGTACAGTGCAGATAGTACATTGTACAACCCTAACTCTAAGGCTGTCTTGCCAAATAATCAAACACTTGTTATTCAAATCCATTCAGGGCCTTACTAGGGTACTAGCTTCTACATTGTAACACTACATGTTTATTTCATCGCCTCCCCTAACATGGTACTGTACTTCTACATGTTGTACACATTTCATATCATGGTAGATAGATCTAGTAGGTAGAGAGAAGGATAGACACAGACTTCCATATGTACATCCATGTTTACATTCAGTCTGCCACATGATATGACGAAACATGGTCAGATATCACAAGGCCACAGCAAGTAATTTTTATGGATGACATCAGCGCGCGCATTAATTTTCGCCTGATTT
>NW_017804265.1:252100-259599 GCF_001625305.1 Branchiostoma belcheri | reverse complement strand
ATAGAGAGAAGGATGAACACAGACTTTCATATGTACATCCATGTTTACATTCAGTCTGCCACATGATATGACAAAACATGGTCAGATATCATAATGTTCTTCACATTCAATATCCTTGCAGTCAATGTTGTCCTCAAGGTCCACACATTTCTCCCTAGGGCCACATCAATTTAATTTCTTGGTTAATGGATTTCTCTAGAAAAATAATGGAGCGGGCGGGCAAAAAAAAAATAAAATAAAAACAGGCCTAGGCATCCTATTATTGCCCAAAATGGTACAATAGGAGCCATGAAGGCAACACACCAGGCTGGTTGAAAATTTAAACAATGAATTTGAACTTTTAATGATACCATTGCATTGAAAGATGGAATAACTGTAACGACTAGGAAGAAAATGACTGTTTTCAACTGTTCAGGGCAAAATATGAGCATTTTGCAGTTGATTCTGAATTTTTATTTTTATTTGCAAATCAGAAAAAATGAAGCGGGTGAATCCGTTAACCAAGAAATTAAATTGGTGTGGCCTTAAGCTTGCAGACAAATTGTTTTCCTCAAGGTCCACAGATTTCTCCCTAGGACTAACTTTATAAAACCAACATCACTTCTGATCTTTAAGATCCATCTGACACAAATACATGTAGAAATAAGACGCAGGGTTCAAAATACTTCTCATTCTCAGGTTGCCAGGTGGGAAATCTGAGCCAAAAGCTAGTGCAGGGATCGAAATTCATGTTTGGAAATAGGTGCACTGGTGCACCCAACCTAAAAAATTAGGTGCACAGAAAATTTTTGGGTGCACCATATGAAACAAAACCTACTAGTAATTGCAGGTTTTACTGCTCCTCTTCTGAGCTTGAATGTAAAATGAGAGCTAACTTCAAAATCTTTAACACTAATTATTTACTACAACAAAGATTTTATCATTTTTCTGATACTTAGAGACCAAGAATATCCGGTATACTATTATACACTTCTGATATAAAAAATTCCTACAAAAATATTTGGGTGCACCAGTGCACCCACAGAAAAAAAATTAGGTGCAACACTCTAATTTTGGGTGTACTAAGGTGCACATGCACCCAGTATTTCGAGCCCTGTAGTGAGAGAGCGACAGTGGGTATTTCCAACCCTGGGATGTGAAGTCTGTTGTAGATGTGTCAGGTGTTGCTGGATGAATCAGTCAATAGAGAAAATTTGCTCTTCTTTTACGCCCAGCTCCTCTGGAAGGTACGCTGACTGGGATCTGTACACAAATACATTTAGAATATACAATTTGAATAATGCACACAAACATTATAACATTAGCATGTCAGTGCTAAGATCACAATTTGACTTGTATGGAGTGTTCTAAGTATTACTAACTTGCTGTGACACTAGAAAGCAAGCCAGGTCATATTTGCGGTTTTCCCGGTCACTTCTGTACCATGAACTTATCATTACCAGAAACAATTAATTTGCCAACTTTCTTTTTTGCTGCACCTGTCGCCACTGTGAACATATAGTTCCACAAACACCTAATAAAAAGAACAATGGAAGGTTGAGTCTGAATTTCACCTTACCTTTTCATCATGTCTCTCCTTGCTGAATGGTGGTCATTGGGTTGACAAACATCATCTGCAATGTGTATAATGTATATAACGTAAGTTGATCATAATGACTGTTGACAATTTCAGAATTAACAAAACATTAAGAAAATACTAGAAAGGTAACATTTGCAAAGCATGATGTTTATCTTTGCATATGGTAATTGCTCTGTTAATTCTTACACAAACACATTCATATATATGGTCAGACAGGAGTACAAATCCCTCTTGCTATAAAATTGCAACATGATGTAACCCAACACTAGTTACCATGGTGACAGATGTCTGGTTTAGGTCATTGACCTTACATGTATTTGTTTGGAATGGAAGAAGAAACAGAGCAAAAACAATATGTTTTCCTTCGGTAAACATTATAAAAGAAGACACTACAACAAACACAAAAACAAACCTCTTTGAACATTGTCAGGAATTGTCAGCTCGAAGTCTTCCCCCAGTAACAGTCGGGCCCACCTCTGGATGTTGTAGGGAGGCTTCTGTCCACCGAACTCCGAAGGAAGAATCTCGGGGTGGATCTTGTCATGTAGACTCTTCATGTTGTTCCCATGCATCAAAATCTGTTGTTATCAGTAACATAATAATATACATCCATGAATAGTTTCATCAGGTTGGAAAGTCACTGAGTAAAGAGACTCTTTTTTACACAACCGCATTGTGGAATCTGTTCTCAGTTCTCTGTAACTGCTATTGTTTAACAACTGCTGACAATTTCAGAATTAACCAAACATTAATGATTAAGAAAAAAATATGTTTCATCCATACCTAGAGCATGGACTGAAATAATAAAGGAAGACAGTACAACAAACACATGACTAAAATGTATAATAAAAGCTAACACAAACCTCTCAGAACATTGTTGGGAACTGAATTTGATTCAGTCTGGAAGGAGAAAGAAAGATGCACTGTTTACAAATTATGAAAAATCATGAAAAATAGAAGGTTTATCATTTTCGTGCTTTTAACTAAAAGCCAAAGTAAGGGGGAATTGTAGGAGAATGACATTGATAAAAAAAATCAACTTATAAGAATATAATAAATGAAATTATAACAGAAACCATACCATCTACATCAGGGCATTACAACCATCCCTCAACAGAGACGGGGGGTGCCACAAACTTTCTGCAACCAATGATCCGCTGCTCACGGAGTCACGTGTGTTTAATCTGCGTGACGTCACAGAAGCGGTGGATTGCTCCTTCCTTGACAAAGACTGGAGTTGTACAGTCGAAAATTTGTGTGAGTCTAATTTTTTGTGTTGGTCTTAAGTTTAAAATTGTTTCATATTGACTTCTACCAACACAGATGAACTTTCAAGAAACCATACCGTCATGCCAAACTAAGAAGTTGAGACCAACCCTCTCTCTGGTCTTCTCCTTGAGGAAAGGTTTGAGGATGGTGAAGGCTGCGTCGATGTACCACGGCTGGTTGATGAAGTGAATGCCTCCGAAACGAGCTGGGAAGCTGTCCTGAAGTAAACAAGACATCAGAGTTGGTGAAGGTTAAGGCTAAACCCACGTTCTGGTCCAGGTCCAGATTTAAGTCCAGAGGTTAAGGTTCAGGTTCCGGCCACAAGTCTGGACCTACATTTGTAAACTCAGGGCGTATACAAAATATCATGGAAGGCACATTTCCCCCAACTGAAAATGGGGCATCTTTACTGCAAAATTTTGTAGCGAGAACTGCACTACTTAGAAACAAAATATGTTGTTTGTGGGGCATGTCTGGGCAAAACTGTGGCCACACACTTGACGATGCCCAATGGCAATGTTTTCTAAATTTTGCAACTTGCTAATTTTTGACTATTGAAGATTTAAGGTGGTTTAGGACAAATTGGAGAATGTGACATGATTTGTTCGTAAGTCCACAACTAGTTCCGGAAGTTAAGGTTTCTTTGGACTTCAACCTAAACATTTTTACAAGTCTGGAACTAGTTCCAGCAAACCAGTACACAGCACTACCCTGACCTGAAGCCCCTCGATAACAAGTCTCATCTGAGCCGGGGACAGCCTGGCGGCCTGGCGGAAGCTGAACTGGCTCCAGTCCACGATGATGGCGAAGCCGTGCACCTGGATCTCTGGGTCCTGAATCATGTGCTCCAGGGAAATCAGGATGGCCAACAGCACATGCTCTATGGAGTACCTACACATGGTCCAGAAAAAGGACATTATTGACACTTAAAGGTAACATTTGCTAAGTAAATGCATAATGTTTACCTTCACATTTGGTCTGCTCTGTTAATTCTTACTCAAACACACTCATATATATGGTGGCAGGAGTTTAAATCCTTCCTACTATAAAATTGCAACATGATGTAAGCCAACACTACTTATCATGGTGACAGATGTCTGGTTTAGGTCTTAGACCTTATTTGTTTGGAGAAGAAGAAGAAGAGCAAAAACAATATGTTTTCCTTATGTTTGTGTTCTCGTAGCTACATTTTCCCTGTCCTTGGTGCTGATTTGTTCTCGTAGCTACACTTTCCCTGTCCTTGGTGCTGATTTGTTCTCGTAGCTACACTTTCCCTGTCCTTGGTGCTGATCTGTTTCTAATAGCTACACTTTACCTGTCCTTTGTGCAGCACCAGTTACCATAGTGACAGACATCTGGTCCAGGTCATTGACATTAGTATAAGAATATTAGGCTTAGACAGTTTCCCACCTTGTGACATCCCAGTTTGCAGGATAGAAGACCAGTATCTTCCTGCCGAAGTGATCGGTGTCCTCCAGCACCCCGGGAAAGCCGTCCAGTAGTGCCTGTTGTACTCCGGGGTTCTCGATCGTGCAGTGTTTAAACATGGCAGCATGCTTCTGACGATACTCATAGTAACTGGAAAATATACAGTCACATAAAAGTTTGTTTTAATTCTATATATTGCAGTAACACATTAACAGTCTTAACTACATCCAATATGTTGGAAAATTACATTGTTGTAAAACATGTTTACCTTTGCTTATGGTTTGCTCTGTTAATTCTTACGACAAACACATTCATATACAAGTATATGGTCAGACAGGAGTCTAAATCCCTCCCGCTATAAAATTGCAACATGATGTAACCCAACACCAGTTATCATGGTGACAGATATCAACAAATCAGGTCATTGGCCAGGTCAGAGGTTAGTGTCTGGAGAAGAAGAAGAGGAAACTGAGCAAAGACAATATTTTCCTAATGGTAAACATAATGATGATTTTTCTGGTAGGCCAAACAGAATAATCATCATTCAGTGCAACACGCCTGCTTAAAAAAAAGTTAAATGAAGAAATATTTATCTACAGTTATCCTTACCGAGCATACAGCATGAATGCCTCCACCCAGCTGAACTTCCGTGCTCTCAGGAACCTCAGCACAAAACTGTCGTCTGACCTCACAAACGTGATGTCTGGTCTGGTGATGACCATGTCTCGCACCGCCTGGATATCGTTATGTAGATGTTCCGCGTGTTCGTTAAGTTCCACTTGAGCCTTTTGTTTGCTCTCCTCTGAAAGTCCTTGTTGTAGCGCTGCTATCATTTCTGTTGCATCAGATTCTGTCCCATCCATTGCCATGTTGCAGGAGTGGCTTGGACCTAACATGGGGGCCTGCAAGGGGGGGTCCCGACAACGCTCTACGCTGAATTCGGAAACTCTCGATTACGCTTTACGATAAATTCCAAGTGGCTACAACGCATTACATAGAATTAAAACGGCGAATACGCTCTACGCAAAATGTGAAGAGTGGTCCGTCTACGCTCTATGTAGAATTGAAACCGCCGATTACGCTCTACGGAAAAGGGCTTGTGGGCCCCCTAACATGAGTGACTGTCAGAAGTATGTTTTACATTAACATTACTGAATATTTTCTGGAGGGCTGTCTGTCAGAATACTTTACAGAAACTGATTTCATTTGTTAAATTTCTATTCTAAAGTGAGAGTAAATATAGCCCAATTTTGGAATGCCTAACAGAGTTTTCTGTCTTGATGATCTAACTTCTAAGTCATACTTTTGTGTCTCTGGAAAGTTTGAGTTCTATTTCACTGTTGACAGTTGTTGTACCGCTTCTACAGCACCATTAGTAGATTTTCACCTGATGTGTCACCTGCAAAAAAAAAAACAACTAGAAAGGCCAATATTTGCTTTGGAGCAAATACAGCGATGGGTTCACCACATTTACGACATGGCAGCGAAAGAATGGGAAACACAAGGGAAAACAATGATTTACATTGATATAACTATAATATGAAGTAAAATACAACTAAAACAACAGTTGGATAGCTATTCCCTACTTTATTGGTTAGGATTTTTAATTGCATAATGCAAACTGTTGATTTTTCAAAAAAAAAAAAAAACGTCCATGCCCGGCATTCCAATGCTGGAGCAGGAAAGCTTGAAATACCTACCAAAACACTTGAATACAGACATACTGTCAGTATGGAAATGCTTCTGTGCAGGTGTTAATCAAGTTAAATCCCAACAGCCAATCAGCAAGAAGTATAGAGGAAAGCTGCATGCCTATTGGTTGATGCCCTGCATTCCATTGTGATGACTCATGCCCAAACGTGGTAAACAAGGCAGACTAACACAGTAATACATTTGCTATAACACAGCCAAAAAACTCAAATAAAACCATTCTAAAAGCCTGTATCACAATAATTTAAAAAACGCCTAGGGGTATTTGCCCACTGTACCTCCATACCAAATTTCAGGACCTTAGGCCCTAAAATGAAGAAGCTGAATCCATTTAAAGATATGGCAGGAGGAGGAGAAGGAGAAGAAACATCAGAAAAAGCAATATGGTTTCACCACACCACTTCGTGGTGTGGTGAACCCATAACAATTATTTAGCATTGACAGGGTTGAAAATTCCTTTTTTTTAAATTTCAATAGTACTTCAATTTTCACTACAAAACAAAGCAGTGTCACCACAGCTTAATGTGGAAAACATACAATTGCAAGATAATATTTGCTAACAGGGCTCAAATACCACCTGCACACTAATATGCAGGTTTACAGGGTTATATCAAGGACACTATCTGTCAGCTGATAAAATTGGAGCTGTGCAGGCACATCATAATTTATGTATTCATGTATTTCAAGCATAAAGTTACAATAAAGGGCGATTTATCACACAACACTATATGGCCTCCTTCAGTCAAAATTGACAATGATAACATTCTATAAACCTCATTGGTAAGACCGTTAACTTAAGTGTGCCTTACATATAGAGATAGTGGATATATAATAATTTTCTGTGGGTATACACTATACCGTAAGAGCAAAAAGTATGTGTTTCGGAAATCGAGCGTTCGGTTTGCAAATATTTACCTTCCGTCTGAGGTCGATATTGTGCATCAATTTTCGCGTATCGAGCTCGCTGGCTTACCTGATATTTGTACTTGTCACGTAACGTACGTTAACGTATCCTACATGTCAATTGAAGCCCCCCGGAGCGTGAAAAAATACCAGACACTGACGTGAAAATCTGGCAGAGCTGGAGGCCATGAACCATGGATTGATTTTCATGTCTTGGTCAAAGGTCACGGCACATGCGCAAAAGCAGTCAATTCCAGGAAACGTCTCAGGATCATCCGGGAAGCGAGCTGTGGCTGGGTAGCCTCTAACAGGCCTCAAAAGCGGTCGGAAAGAGTAAAAATTGGCCAAATAGACAGATAACATGCCAGGGGAGTTTGTCCGCTGAGAGGTACATATTTGCAGCCTTTCAGTAGCGATTTAATAATCGTTAACGAGTTAACTTCAAAGAACAGGCGCACTCACTGTCTAGCTTCGGGAGGTGACTGTAGGGGAGACGGCAGATGAAGGATGTTAAAAGTCAAATTTGATTTTCATCCTCATTCAAATGTTAACGGAAATGCTTGGGAGATGAATTTTATAATCTGGATGGTACATAGTATCTTGAAGGGCT